>NW_026782606.1:0-105528 GCF_031769215.1 Ylistrum balloti | reverse complement strand
TCGGCAATTTTGAAAATAATAAAATTGGTATCGGACATGTTTACACCCCAGTCCGGGACCCCTGACTCCCGTCGAGCAGATTAAGGCGTAAATCTCCAGCTTTTTATTTCTCTGTTTTCTTTACACGCCACTAAAAACGAATACTCTACAATAACAAATTTACGATAACCAAATGGCGGACGATTGCCAGCAACCCGACCAGCTGATCAGAGCGCCCTCTACTGGCGTTATATTGTCAGTTCCTGACGGGTTTATGCTTTTTTCCACGTCATCAAATTAACACTGATTAATTACTTAATATGTCAGGTTTATAAACATAAAATAAAACATTGAATGATTATATTAGACTCTAAAACGACCGATCTCAGTCAGGGATAACTAAAACATAAATAGATGTTGAATTCTCCCTGGAATTAACATTAAAACGGGCTATCGACTCTAACTATAACCATATGTTTTCGTTTTTGGAAGGTTTTACAAGGTCAATATAAAAGACAATTTCAAACACTGTCTGAAAGCTATCTTTAACAAAATATCATATTTTATTTAAATTTGACGTCAAGTTTCCTCAAAGTTAGGCAATGGAACCAGTCACCATCCTAAAGTTTCTTATAGGTTTGAAATTATTGTGATCGTCATTCATTAAATTGTATGTCGTTTTCCTGTGGAACAATTGGGCGTTTTTATTCCTCCTTAGTCAATGTAGAAAAAGGAATATTCCTAATTAATTCTGAATAACAGTGTAATTATTTTTACCATCAATAACAAAGTTACGACTATTTATTATTTAAACATATTTATTGCCCCAAAATTGAGCAGAGGATTAAGCACAATTTATTTCAACTTATGACCGCCTTTTCCTCTTCAACTATTTCTTCCATCAATATCAAAGTTACGACTATTTCTTCCATCAATATCAAAGTTACAACTATTTCTAAAATCAATATTAAAGTTTCAACTATTTCTACCATCAATACCAATGTCCTTAAAACGTTGTCACTATCATTCTATATCTTAGACTGTCCAGACTGTCCGTGGAGTTATCTCGCTTTCCGAATTCTAAAACTGAACGATCATATATCACAAAGATTAAACAAAAGACACATAAAAGAATACCACCATTGAATACAAAAGAATCAGTAGAGCTATATAAGGAGTTAAACTTCATCATAAAAATGTTTCGACCTACAGGAACTTGTCTATTTCGAAATCATTCTGTGTCCCTCATTCCATTGAATTTACCTTACCGTATCAAGGCCTCTCCATGAATAAATATTTTTACCCACTGTACAGACAACATGTCTCGTACTCTAAAATACCTTTGCTATCATATTCACACAAAAAAAATCCTATAAGCTCAGAACATTTCAGATCTAATCACAGAACTTCCTGTTTTCCTAATACCAGTAACGATAAAATTTATTGCATCGTTTTATTCTAAATGACACAAAAATGAATGGCGCCTTTCAATACAAATTAAGGATTAGTTTAACTGCGTAATACAGTTGTCAGTCAGAGATGCAAACGGCATAGATGTAAATCGCCATTACCCAGAATTTACTCTCAGAATCACCAAATACTCTTAGTTATTTTGAAAATTACCCAATACCCTAAAGTTACTCTACTCTCGAAATCACACCATACCCCACAGTTACTCTCGGAATCAACCAACACCCAACAGTTACTCTCATAAACACCCAATACCTCACAGTTACTCTCGGAATCACCCAATACCCAACAGTTACTCTCGAAATCACCCAACACCCCACATTTACTCTCGGAATTACCTAACACCCCACAGTTACTCTCTGAATCACCCAATATCCCACAGTTACTCTCGGAATCACACAATACCCAACAGTTACTCTCGGAATCACCCAACACCCCACAATTACTCTCGAAATTATCCAATATCCCACAATTACTCTCGGAATCACCCAATCCCCCACAGTTATTCTCGGAATCACCCAACACCCCACAGTTACTCTCGGAATCATCCAACACCCCACAGTTACTCTCGGAATCATCCAACATCAAAACATTACTCTTAGGATCATCCAATACCCTACAGTTACTCTCGGAAACACCCCAAATATCGTATAAAAGATTAGAAAATTTCACCTTTCAATACAAATTTAGATTTAGAATCGGTTGAGCCGAATAATGAATTTATCTGCATCATACAACTTTGAGGTCCTTCTAGAATGCGTCATTGATGCTAAAGGCCTTATTTACAAGAGGAGAACGACGAATGTCCAACGTGATAAAAAAAATAAGTCAAAATCTATATAGTGAGGTGGGTCTAGACCCATTATTCAGTGACTTTCGTATATTTCATATATTAGATAATTTTATAATAGCGTCAAGTACATGTGTATTTTCTGAACCGTGCCACCATTCAAATGAACTTAAACGTAGCAGGTAGCTTACGACAAAACTGTGGGACTAAAAGTTACTCTCGGAATCATCCAAATCCGAAATTGTGATCTCGGAATAAACCAATACCCAAACTAACTCTCGGAATCATTCAATGCCCAAAAATTACCCCTGAATTATTCCATGATTCATCAATAAAAAAAAATTGTGATTTACAAGTATATGGTCCGAAACAAATATCTTCATCTCATCCGAGCCATTTTGATAACCAGACAAATTTAGCCAGTCCGCCGGAACGCCATAACGTAAGATCACTTTATCAGACAGAAACAAAACCATCTTTCCGATATGGTGGGACTGGTCAACTTCCTGTACCTCTTTAATTTTGTTTTTCCGACGCTTTGTTACAATGTTATTGCTTTGCTCGAGTAAACTTTGTTCGTTTGTCATATTTAATCTTCATGTAGACATTTGTTGATGTTTTGAATGTCTAACATCGTACATTCAGTGATGTATACGGATACCTACCACAGTTTTAAGCTCACCGGGACTGTACTCCAAAACGCTTAAATCCAATTCACTTCTATATAGTAATGACCAGCAACAACTAAAGCGTTCATATGATTAACCAGACGAACTCGGATTTGTACTGAAACTAATTTTGTATATAATTTTTACTCTTTCTTCCGAGAAATTGCCTCATAAATCTGTTAAAGTGACAGTTGTGTATTTGCCGTGAAGGAATCCGAGTGTAAATGCAGAACTTGGTCGCAATTTCTGTTCATCATTTGCGAGTCTGTCGCGAATACTTACTTTAGTAATGTGCTGTTGCCAGTAATACTGTCATTTCAAAGAATACTCATAATTTGTCGTCGATCGAGCTTATACAGTTGTTTGTCGATACAGCCTGGGATATGTATGGAGAAGAAGTTAAAGTCCCGTCGCACCAGTCTGAGGAAAACTCTCTCTGATAGTCTCCAGGGATGTAAGATCTATCCGGACAAAAGATCTAGAAGAAACACCTCTCTCTGAGAAAAGCCATATCAAATAAATTTGTTAATAACAATCTCTATGAGAACAGTCCGATGTAAAATTGTTAATAACCTTCTTTGTTAAAAATAGTCAGATCAACCAAATGTATTAATACCCCTCTCTCTGAGAACTGTTCGGCCAATTACAATTGAAAACAACCCAGGCATAACTCATATTACGGGGAAAGAGCAACTGTAATACTACAAAAGTGTATGTCTAGAAAAAAACAAAATACTAAGCATGGAAAGATTATATGATTATTGAAGTAAAAGTGTAAACATGTATGATGAATGAAGTTATATATTGTGTGATAGAAAAGTATAAAATGATACAGAGATAAATTAACATGTGGTAAAAGAATTATACAATGTGTGATAAAGGTTATACAATGTGTGATAAAGGTTATACAATGTGTGATAAAGGTTATACAACGTGTGATAAAGGTTATACAATGTGTGTGTGATAAAGGTTATACAATGTATGATAAAGATTATACTATGTGTGATACAGATTATACAATGTATTATAGCGATATATCAATATTTGTTTAAAACATTATACATTGTACAACATGAAGACTTCATGACGTTTTTAGAGAATTGTTCCAAGTTGTACTTCTATTTCGGTGAATTAAAACGTGGCATACAGCTTATAACAAATCGGGGACTGAAAGTCCATCAGCAGTGTCTACCACCTGCTATCTCTAAGATTGCACAAAAGACACACAAATGAATAGCATCTTTCTATACAAAGTTAGAATTTGATAGAAGTATAGCCAACTAAGAATTTTTACTCATCATACAGGTGTTTTGCCCTTCTAGGACTCATACGTCTGGACTATAATTGTATTTAGATATCTAAACGGCCTCGTACCCAACCTTAAAGAGGGAATCAGGTGAAAAAGAAGGAGATTGGTCTGATTACATTATATCTTAATGTATCGATATTGAATTATCAACGTCAGTGTATTCCCAGATTGCTCTTCAAGTACTTTTTGTGCATTCCGAACCCGTGCAAGTATATATTATCCCGTACCGGTTCCCTTGGGTGTGGCCATGCAACGCAATACAGAGGTTGTTGAGCACGCACATCACCACGCCAATTATTTACGGCAATCCGTGACGCATCAGTGGATCCAGGGCCAATCCAGGAACTGTGAAAAATGGTATGAACGTTGCATTCCAACCTTGATTTATTCGCTTAATGCTTATGAAAGATATCTTCATTAATCTTTCCGAAGGTTTTAGAAAAAGGCAAGTTACTCACATCATCTCTAATACAAGCGGGATAGCAAACTAACGAAACTCGAACCCAGAAATCGATTATGAATAAGAAAATGACAACAAGGAAAATAGGACGATATATTTTTATATACATGCATAGATAAAAATATAATTAAAATTCCGGAAGCAAAATCATGATTAGCGTGATCTTAATTTTAGTTAACAAGCAGCGTCGTGACACACAAACGTGACAAAACACGTTTTCCCGCTAAATATGTGTTAATAAATATTGCCGATACATTTATTTGAATGATGAACATTTCGTCTGATGTATCAAGAACTATGTGTTAATTGGTTTGACAATTTTTGTGTTAAAGGCATCTTTAGAAATATTCATTTAAGGAAACTTAGATGAAAATGTCTTTTATTGTTGAGTTAAACACACTTCAGGATACTCTAGATTTAAGACATGATAAGTCATGTTGACGCTTACGTCCTTAAACAAGTTTTGTTTAAAACACATTTTGTTACATTTTGTTTTGCTTTAATAACTTAAGCAAGAGGGTTGGTGAAAAATGATGTCATGGTTTCCTGTAGTTTGATTTTTATCGTGATATTTCAGTGATTTTACTAGAAAATATATCTATACTTTCACACATAAAATCTTAAGTCCATCTCACACTCTTCATGATATTGTTGGAAATATGGCCTTCCCCGAATAACATCTCTTCCTCAATAGTAAAACCTAGTTTCTTTAGGTTTGGTTTCTTCTCAGAAATTCGACCCTTTAATTTTGTGTCAATTTTACATTTTGTTAATATCGTAACTATGTTTCACCTTGTTCGAAAAAAATTGTTTTCATTTTTACAAACATTCAAATATGAAATATTTTTACATGAACAAATGTACATATTGTGAATGTCTATGCGCATATATTTTATCTTAATATATATCATATGTAAATTTAAGAAATTACGCTGCATATAGACAATCTTAAATGTTAATTTATTAATAAATTTCTCAATAACTTGCTATATTTTATGTGTTTAACCATATTACTGAAAAATATTGAAGTTATTTGATTCTTCACCTACATTCTGACATTTCTTTCGACCAATCAGGATTCTCCGCAGTTCATTCGTGGTTTTAAAAGCAATAGGCCCCTGGCACCACTGAAGAGTCATACAAAGACGAAACATCTGTATCATACAATTTAATTCATTGTTTGACTACGCCGATTATTATCAGTTTTGAATGAATGGTGCTCCTTTCGGGAAAAACGTGTTTAAAAATGTTACATTTGTTTCACATTCCAAAATGCGTTTTTATTATATGTTCTTGTAAAATTTCCTTTGTTCCGATATTTTGCCCTTGTTTTAAGTTTGAATTTGTGTTATGATAGTTGACACGTTCATATTTTCTTGTTTGTCTTGTCCTTATTTTATTGAATTGAAGTTTTGATTATGATTGTTGACAAGTTAGTATTTTTTTGTTCTTTTATACATTAAAATAATACAAAAGTGTCATAGAACTCACGTGCTTCACAATAACATGTTTGCTTACTAGTATTCTATATGTTTTATAATTCACCTGTTTTGCTATACTATCTTTGTTTTAGATACAACATATTTATAACAAATCAGTATGTATTTTAAGGTTCAGTTAGAACTATGGATATAAAAAGGTATTTTGTATTATTTCACACTTTTAAATTCCAATACTTTTCACAATAAATGTAAGCTTCACAATACAAAATTAAATTTATACAATACTCTCAATGTTTGATCAATTACTGATTCATTTCTCCTTGTACTTTTTCAGAAGTCTCCTTGTACATCTTTGTTTCTTTCCTATTTTGCCATAGTTTTATTGAATTTGAATTTGGATTAGAATTACGTTGACATATTGGTATTTTCTTGTTTTCACAAAGCTATGTGTGTTTGAAATATATATTGCATGTAGTATGATATATATTTTTACAATAATGTATATGTAATATGATAGTAATTGTTAGTTATAGCAGTGACGTTTCTTCAAAGATCCCAAAGAAAAAGTCCCAGGTTAACAGCGACCGATACTTTATAGAAAATTGATCCTGTTTCTATTGATCAACATTAGAGTCTCACAGTAGTCGTTCTGTCTATACCATCATTCACTTTCACGCCCACCATATCTGTGAGCACTAGTAAATCGTCCCGTTTTATTTCGTTTTGATATAATTTATTCGGCGCCTTAACTCTTCATTGCTACTTTCTTTTTATGATTTAGGAAATAAATAACGAACTTGTACAGATTATCAATGATCAAGTAAAATTTGATCAAAGCGAAAATCCCAATAATTTCTGTTTTTTTAACACTTATCCAGTAAATAAAAAAGTCTTTATGCGATCTATTCACAAAAAGTTCCGAAAACTTACAAAAAGATCAAAGATTTCAACAAATTCATTATTCCATAAAGTTCTAATAAATAAAAAAGAAACTAAATCCATATATACCAATGGTTAACGTAATTTACTATGTATCAAATATATTTGGAATTATATGAGGGGAGTTAACTCCGCTTAGCTCAATTTTTATGAATGAAATAATTCAACTGTCGCTGTTTTTATGACTCTGAGTGCTCTGTCGTTATGGTATTTAACTATTAAGTGTTTTGATAAAATCACTGTTTTTAACTTCAGACACTGAATAAAGTATATCTGAATTGCTTTATATTCACAATTTCAAACAATATTTCAATAGGTGAAAGTAATTTGTGTCGAGATAATTGATTGGATAATGACATTTTTGGAAAAAATTTAATTCAATTTTATTTGCGTGATACCATCACCGTTTCTAAAACGTGACTTTTAACCACTTAACTCATCCTACTCAAATAATCAAAGGGCAGACAGATTATGATGTTAGCTGATTCATAAGCAAAGAAGTTATAAAGTTCCAGAATAAATGTCATTGCTAGTTTAATATTTTTACGAAAGATTAATTTCATACTTACACTAAAGGTGTTAACACTTAAAGTATAGCCTCGTTGCAGTAAGGAATCAGTCAGTTGGAATCTCTAACGTCTTTATTAGAACCGAAGGGAGTGACAATTAAACTGCTATCTCTGTCATTGATAATCTGCATCAAGGTGGCGTCACATCTTTTAATATGTATATATAATAAAATGACACAGAAAAAATAGTGTCCGATGAAATGTGTTAAAAGAAACATGTAGAACAAATATACGTGTTCTGTAAGTTTATATCTATATCTATTCAGGAGCAATTGTCTTATTATTGATTGGTTTATATTTGGTATATACCTATATATATATATATTCTATGTTTGTGATGTTATTTATGCAATATCTGTGTCTTGATAAAGGGGCGGATTGCCTTGAAAAAATTGACAATTCACCTGTCCGTACTGTCGTTATTACTTCATTGATCATATATATACAATATGAATATAAATCGTATCTAGTAAGTAATATAGATGATATGGTCAATATTGGTACTGGATCCTAACAAACAAATGTGCGTTGGATGTGTATTACTGGAATAGATATATGATCAATGTTATTACTGTCCATTAATCATATGTGTATATTATATATATAAACATACATAATTGGTTTTTATAATGAAATAAACGATGAAATAATCGATGATTCGAACACTTTATGAATCATCTTACCCTAAATTGTTCAAAACTGAATCGATTTGTTGCCATTTATAAATAAGAATGTGAGTTTTTAAACGGGACACGTAACAATGACATAACGAAAAATTGTTGGCTTCTTAACCGACAAGAACACACCTTCCTGGTATCAACAATTTCTGTACTGACAGGTATTGATAGGCAAGCTATTTATTTATTGTTTGTATACCCATTACCATTAAATTAATCTATTTTTTTATGATAGCAGATGCAAAAGAATACTTATTCATATATTACAAGTAGTAAGAAATGATAATTAATCACATATATAGACACCAACCTTTAGAAAATGGTGTAATATATGGTTTTATGTGTCTATCAAACACTAAAATAATTTCTCTGTCTACAACTCTAAAGAAATAATGTTTCATAAAGACAAAATGTATTAGTTAATATTCTATGTCGGGTATGTGATATTTGTTTTCGTCACATGAGAAACTTTAATGTGTTGAAATATTCCAATAAGTTTTATAAATACATTTATAAACGTATATGTGTATACACATGTACTGAACATTCCTTCTGGAACTACCAGATATATGATAAGAACGAAATTTATTGAATTGTGGGGCTGGTGCTCCTCTTATCAATTTTTTTTATGTTTCTTTCGATCATTTATGACTTTCCTCGGTCTCCTCTTTGGATTCAGTTTATAGATTTCTGGCATTACTGACGAATCGAGGAAGTATTAATTCATTGTCTGGTCCCGCTATATGTGATTCTTAATTTGTATTATCAAAATGCTGTTTTTTTCTCTCTTTTGTACAATTTCCTAATAATACTAATGACTTACCTACATACCTTACAATAAAAATGTCTATTATTTTCGATTTTTGAAATCCTTTGTTCTTTTTTATTGTTGCAGGTAACTTTCACATCAATGAGACGGAGTATGTCAATATACATCTATGATGAAGGACTTCCTTTCGTTTCAACGATAACATTTAAATTAAATGAGACATGGTATGTGTATGTTTCCCATCAAGTCTGCTGTATGTTTTATCTTTATTGCCGTGAATTATACCCAGAGTGCCAAAGTTTGTTCTCCAGTGTTATATAAGTTTTTTCTATACATTATTGAAGGAATAATTTTGCTTCCCTTTCACACACACTATAACTAAAGATTTAACCAGCATACATCATACTCACAACATTTTTGAAACCTAAACATTTGTTTCTGTCGTTATGATACATTATCGCTTTTAATATATAATCCTTCAATCCTTTTCAACTGTTGTTCCCATCACCATTAAATGCCCATCAACTTACTATAATTTGTAATAAAATCAGTCATGTGTAACCGTTTTGCAATGATAAATCATGTTTCAATTTCTAATGAAAATTTTCCTTTAATATTTTACAATACTAAATCATACAGCAAAACATACCAGACAATAAAAACCAATATTAAAATCTATACATACTGACGCATCAATGTGCATCAGTTAATGGGGTGATGTTAGGTACATGTTATTTTGATTATCGTTTGATGGTTAACATGATTAGTGAACTGCTTAATATGTCACAGATATATATCTGATCAGGTAAAATGCACAGGTGAGACAGACAGCATATATACAGCAGGTGCAAGTGGGTTATGGCTTTGATCTTCGTGTATTGTATATCCGCTTCAATTACGAAAAGGCAAAAATAATTTTAGTAAAAAAGATTTTAAATGCATAATCGTGTGCTAGATCTGTTAAATTACCTCTATGGATGACAAAGCAGTCTGTTTGACATTTAAGTCCACGTGTTTTACCTTTCAAACAGAACCAACTCTAATTGTACATGAAATATATTCGAGAATAAATATCGAATTCAGAAAAAATTGCATCAGTCGTCTGTAGCAATTAGCCTGGGACGAAACGTTTTGATAGAATGTTTATATTTCCTCGATAATGTCAAATCTTCATACATGTATATTATTGTCAGTAAAATTATCATATACATGGATATGAATGTAAATATGAAATTTCAACAAGACAGAAGTATATATATTTATTTATTATGTATAGTTTGGGATACATGTAGATTTACTATATCTAATATAATTTTATTTATTTCGTTTGTCGTATATTTTTGTACGATGCAAATATTAGTTTTTAGTATTTCATTATCATTATCTCTATATACCCCATCTATACCATAAAAATAGATTTTATTTTATGAAAGGTATTTTTTTCATATAATATGGAATATTTGTTTTATTTGCTTCTAGATCAATGTTACCAAACAAACAACCAAATATTTATGTATACAGGACACAGTCAGGAAATATACAATTTTTATCTTTCTTTATATCATAAATTTTATGTAGTTTACAATATATCATTGTAGGTATTTATATGTAAGTAAAACACAAAATTACAAACATGATTGAGTATAAATGTATTAATGTTTTTCCTCTTCTGATGCATAGTATAGGCCGATTGTTAAATATTTTGAAAACAATATTTTCATACCTAAATTTGTATGGTTACACATATTTATATGAAATATATGAATATATAATATATATTTATATTTGTATTATGACACATATTGTATTTTATTATTTATCTATATTTCAATAAAATATTATAATGAAAATAAATACAAACACGTCTAGCAAAAGTTTCAAAAACCACTAGAACTAAACTAAACATTCGAAAGAGAATCACATTAAAAATCATATTTAAATCTGTCAATATATATATATATATATATCAGAACGATAAGGAAAATAAAACTAATATCATCTTAAAAAGGAGACATCAATACATCATGAATTCTCGTGATGTTTAACAATATAAAAATAACATAATTTACAGGGTATTTACACCAACAATTACAACTGTGGTTCGCTATAACTAGATAAGTCTAAATAGGTATAGATAGACACGCTATCATAACACAAAAGACATATACTAGTCCCTGACATTTTAAATCTGAAGTTATTAAATTTATACAATTCTATTAAAATTGCCCAAAGTATTTTATTTTCAAAGTATCAAAACATTTATCAATACGTTTTTATTCATTTTGGGTCTTTTTTGTAATTTTGTTTCATATGAGTAAGAATTGGATTAGATCAGCATATTAGTTTAAATGGTATACTTTGATAAATGTAATCTGTTGTATCATCTGCCTGTTCGTCTACATCATCATACCTATCCCTCATATTAGTCAGTGATATGACAAGAATGATACTATCAATACAAAGGTGAAATTGTCATATTAATGATCCTTACTTATTATGTATGTCTTATCCCCGATGATGTTCCTTATTATGTGAACTTTCGTTATTATTTGATGTTAACTTAAACGATGTAGTGTAATCTTCATATTAAGAGAAAATTCTTTAAAACTTCCTACTATAAAATAGGACATTTGATTATTTAAAGATATGCTCCAGGTATAATTATACGGGTTGTTGGATCGAGACGACATTGACGAGGAATGCGTCAAGAAGATTTACCTGATCGCAAGAACCAAGAGGCGTCGAGGATATCTTTGATAAGCAAGGCATGTGTTTTGGGGTACACGAAGTACGAATGTCAGGGTGCTATCGATAACACTAAACAAGTCTGAGAAAACAATCCAACTTAGTCATATTGTTAATAATTTCTTCCCGTGTAACACAACATTTTATCTTTTCTTCACGAAAACTACCTCATTGTTGAGCGTTCTTGTTCTGAATTGACCCCGCCCACCTTACGCTCAGGTAGCCAGATTGCATTGTTTAAAACTGTATACCAGGCAGGTAATTTGAGCTACAGGTCTACTTTGCTTTTGAATACACACAATCTGATAGGGTCCTCACTTCTTATAAAAACAAGTAAGATTATACCGATATTTACGGCCAGTAGTCTGCTTATTAAATTATCAAAATCAATTAACTGACACAAAATTCACGTGGTTGCGGTTAGGGTATTTGACGGGGTCCCACACATGACAAAACTCCATTCTTGTGTGTGCTGTGACACATGTCTACCCACAGACTCAGGCTAGGCCAAAACAATTTATGTTTACACGTTACAAATTAACTGATCTATTATAAATAAATTATAATTGAAAATGTTTTCCAAATTATGAGACTAAACCATCAACTCTGGAACGAAAACAATACAAAATTATTTATATTTGAAGGTTGACTGATTTGTTTACTAAGAGTATTTACACATTGAGAAATCCTGTAAGTTGTAAAAAACATTAATTATACCATCAAATGTTAGAAATTATTAATAAGATCCGTTTTACATTATATCTAATTGTTTCCTTAAAATACAGATATCACCGATTCCTCTGACAAAAACACAAATAATATATCTTTCTAAGGCAATTCATATAGATACAATGTTTATCGAATTTCGGGACATGTGAACCCCAACATTAATTATGTGTGGCCTTTTCTTGACAAACAATGCTTTGTGTTGTTGTGGTATGTGGCTAAACACACCTGTAAAAGTTGAAAGAAAGCCGGCGATGACTTAATTGAATATCTATAGCACACGGGTAGGTAGAATTACCGGTGACAGCCGCAAAGAGAGAATATTATTTACTGTTTTTTTTGTTTTGGAAGATCTTTTTATGAAAACATCTTAAAGCTAAATATTCAACGTGATTTTAAAATGTGTAAAGATAAAATGAATATTGGGTTTAATGTTGATGATAACTTAATGAAAGTAATTATTAATTAAATAGTGAAGTCCCGGTTACATTAATGTATAATTCTGTAGAAATTACGTCTGTAAATTTTCTATTTACCATATCAGTGCTTCGTTATAACGTGTGCTAGAATTCTAATTAAATGTTAACAAAAACAATTTTCGCTTATTTTGCCTCTGATAATAAATATCCAGGTGCATTGCAAACGATACTCATTCTTATGTGGTCTCACAGATGCATTTTATATTGACAAATCCCTGATTATGTCGCTTTAATAATTCTAGATTACAAGAAATGCGCAGTAAACTATGTTTCATACTTCAGACAACGTTGGCGGTAAGTCTTTGTAGCGTAAATTAATTTAATGGAACCTCTCCCGAGCAGGATCCGTGTAATTTAATACCAGTATAAACTCTATACAGATGCGTGCACGTTTTATGGTTATAAAATGAAGACAAATGTTGGGTTTCTCTGTTACATAATACGTTGTGGGATGTTGAAACTTTTCATACTCTCTGCCCCTCTCTAGTCTGTGGTATATTGTATACATCGGCTTCATGTGTACTTACATAAAACCACAATTCACAGATATATTAAGTGCGTTTGGTCAGTCTAGGAAATCAACCGCAATATCTTATTGCAGACACCAATATTCTTTTCCTTCCGATCTTCAACCTGAATAATTATTTTCAGATAATACTTACGATTATTAGAAGATGCTTTTCCTGTCAAGACAAAAAGCAATAGAGAGTAAAACATATTGTTGAAACAAGAGCACCACAGTAAGAACGAGATGACAAAATGATAAGAACAGTCTGACACCGAAACAAAATATAAACTACTAAAAGAACCATAATGAGAGTTCACGCCCTAGTTGCTCCAAGCTTTGTTAGATATTATCAGTGGCTAGTAAACAAATTAAACGGCTGCCCATGACTGAACACAAGGACTTTCAAAGACTCCTTAACACTCAAAATATTAATCTTTCCCATCTCAACAAATTTACAAATTACAAAAGATGTTCCACATTTTGTTTTATTTTTATTCATTAAAACATCACTAACTACTGTTTAACACCCAGGATTCGAACACAATACGCCAAAACAAAAAGGAAGGCAACAACAAAAACATTGAAAACAACTCGAAATATCGAGACAATTCTTTTAGTTTTTCGTGTCAGTTTATTTTTATTAATTCTCGTACCTCTTCACACGTCTATAAAGGTCTGATAGGAGAACGCATACTACAATACATATTTTATATGTTACCGCCATGGTCTAATCTCAACAGTCGCCATAACCTAATTTTGTTATTTGATAATTATACATAATTAGCTTTCTTTTAAACAAGACTCCATATGCGTGTTCAATTACAGCTTGCTATTTCAATACAATTGCGTTTGTTTGCGCATGCACTATCCCTATCGCCCAAGGTGAATGATTAAGTCGATGGTTACGCGTAGAAAAAGACAAATTTTAGCAAGTTTTCATTAATGAATTCGAACTTTTGCTTATGAATTAATAAAATGAAATGAAAATACATCACTTTCATTAATTTATTTTTTTTCCAGTCCTGTAGAAATATTTAAGGATTTTATGGATTTAAGAAATAGAAAATACGAGTTTAAGATATGTTCTCAGTCAAAACAATGTCTTCAATTTCATTACCATTACAAGATTTCAAAATTTTTAAATGTTAAAAAAAAAAAAAAAAAAAGAAATCATATTAATTAATAAAAAAAATATCTTCTGAAACATTCAAGGTAGTCCATATAGGTATTATATATCCAAATATCCAATATTGAAATTAAACCCTTCCAGTATTCGTCAAAAAAAAGGGTAAAATCTAAATATATTATAACTAAAATTGATTACTGCTCTCTAGAGCTAGGTACTGGCTCACTAAAATAGAGGGAAATGAATAATTCAACGACTTTCTCAGCAAAAGCGTATGAGGTATGTCTCTCTGACTAGAGGTGTTGAGCTAGTTGATGACATGTCTTACATAATGTCTACCTCGCGACATGTATATGTGAAGCTGGAAGAATGATGAGAGAACTTTGAAACAATGGCAGGTTGGTGCCTGGATGACGGGGCATGCTGTTGGATATAGGTCCTACGGTATGACGAACGACCCTAGGTGTTACTCGTAATGACTTCGCAAGAAAAATGTATAAGCTTTTATTATTTATCTTAATGCATTTTGAGAAGTAGGTAAATACTATACTGTGAATTACTTATATTTCGCGTGGGATTTATTTTCGCGTTAATACGCGAGAAAGGTCAATCGCGAATTCAAACTTGTCGCGATTATTTGCTCGAAAATCATTCTGGATGGCATCCAAAGTGAACTGGTAACCGATATCGGAGTCTTGAAGAGTCCATACCTCCAGTGGGTCCTCATTCGCAAATTTAAAGTCAGTCCTAGATCAGCGAACGCGAAATTATGTATTCGCGAATATGGCTGAAGAGGTATGTTCGCGAAATAAAGTATTCGCGTAATCTAAATGATTGACAGTAGCTGAAGTAGCATCTTATAGATGAAATGATTTCACACAGTTCGACAGTTATTCCAGAAATATGTTATGTATATACGTTAGTAATGAAATACACCACTGAACGTATTTTATTGGCTTTGTAATTAAGAAATCGGCTGAAATGATATCATATGGACAATGACGTTATCGTGGATTGAAAATTACACAACAAAATGGCAACCATCAACTGAATTCATCTTCCAAATTTTGAATTTTGTTCCAAATTTGGCGTTATGACCTGTAAAATACGACTTTTCTTAGTTTTACAATAAAAAGTATCTTTAACTTATTTTATTACGTGGGATTTTATGAAACTCATCTCGCCCAGACTCGCAAAATAAAAAAAAATCTAAGTTTTTTTTTTCACGTAATGTCTTCATCATGAAATGAAAATTAATTTGAGATAAATATATATATGAAGGTTATGAAAACATTAATTTAAATTATTGCTCTTATTTGTTATAGGAAATGTTCTATCAACACTGAATCATTTCATGGGATGAAAAAAAAATCGGAAACATAAATAGATTTATCAAATAATGTGAGAAACTGAATTTGACATGATGGATAGTTAAACAACAAGAAAAAATATTTCGAAATTTTACCACTGTCCACCTTCCATAAGACAGCAAGCACGTTTGATTACCACCTTTTTATCATAAGGCCTAAAAGATATTGCTTGAAAAAACGAGGAAAATAATTATTATCAATATCATATTATCAACGACCCATCAACACAGAAAAAGTCCTTAGAATCAGTAAATGGTGGACAATAATTGACAAAAAAACATTCGGCAATACCAAAGCGGCCATGGTAAGAAATATTTTGTTATCCAGACAGACATGTTTACGGTAAATAAAAGAAATTTTCGTTCTTTTACTCGTTTAAGGTGGAAGTCAATGCACTCTAACGGAATGTTATATATTGTAAATTGTTCATTGCATGCTACGTTCTAAGGCTGGTGTCCGTTTTCCAGTATATACCAATTCCGAGACGGGCAAGGATGACCTGGTGTCGGCGCCAGTCTCTTTAACAAAGATGTCTGCCTATTGATTCCGATTATTTTGCCATTTCGACATTAAAATCTTTAAAATGCAATTTGAAGTCGACGAATGCTATTGATAGCAATTTACCTCTAACAACACTAAAATAGAATCACCACTTAGAGTGCAAATATAGCATGCCGGAGAGTTGAACACTAGAAAATAAATTCCCATTATGAAAAAATGATAAAAAACATCCGCAACAATAAAGACGAAGATTGTATGTTTCGAAACTCAAAACAAAAGGCATATAAACCTTCATCAAACAACGGTAATGTGTTTTGGAAATCATTTTAATCAGAGCTTTTTCTGTCAGTACAGGTTACCCTCTAAAGCTTTTATATTCACTAATTGGTCAATAATTTCACGTTTTTAAGGAATAAGCATTGTTGGCAATTGAGTATTTTGCATTGTAAATAATTGTTTAAGTTATTTTCGTTTTTACTTTAAAGACATAAATGTTGTAAGATAATTTTTGAAATGTTTGTTATAATTGGACCTGTCGGTCCTCTCATCACAGTCTCCATCATCGTTCTCCTCACCGGCTGATCAGACCGATTACCTTACACTTTTATTAGCATTGGGATACGATATGAAAACTTGGGTATTCTCCTCCATCAGTGATAAGAAAGAGAGGCAATAAAATTATTTCATAGTTCTAAATGAAATTCAGCTCCTAATTGAGTGTATTGGGTAGCGCCGTGTTGTTAACGATTCGCCGGTGATGGAGAAGAAGTGATAGCGACTTATCGGCTAATGATGGCGGAATGCGGCTTTTGTTTTATGTGACTGGCGAGAGGCGATAAATCGGAGCTTCCTGGTACAGCGCTTTTATTACCATATTTATGGTCAATTCTGAATTTTATTTTTATTGAGTTGTCATTGGTTATCTGCCCCTGATCTTGTGTTATCATGGGTTATCTCCCCTGAATCTGAGTGTCCCTTCACCATTTGACAGTAGAAGACACTATTGCCCTACTGAGAATTAATCGAACTCTTATTTAACTGTTGTTATGGTTAATACTTTTCCCCAAATCATACTAATACTGAGGCACTGTTATCTAACGTCGTACTTAAAAATTGAGCGATATCAATTTTCAATGTAGTAAAATCAGATTTTTCGAGAATGAAAGTGAACCTGTGCGAAATAAAGAATAAAATAATATAATGCTGTCATAGTTTAAGTGTTTGTCCTGATGAGAAAATGATACGGTTGATCTCATGGTTCGTTCCCTTTCATCACACAAGGAAGACGTAATTAAATGTCCCGAAATGAAAGACTAAGATTTTCAAACGACTTGAGATCTACCCAAAAAAAAAGGTAGTAATGACTGTGGTTCTTGAAATGAGAATATGACATGACATGAAATAAAAAAAGTTTATTCAATTAAACGTTTAGGCGTCTTTTGTGTCATTTCAGTTTTTTAAAATTGAAGATACTTAACTTATTTAAGTAAGCGCTGTAAATATCACTATGTACCTCAAACCGTTTTGTTGTACATCGCTTAAAAAAAAACTCTGATTGTTCTTAGTTCAAAGCTTGGAATATGCCATTAATACCAAATGTTATTTTCTTGAATCATATGATAAAGTCAATCTTACAGCAGATGTATCTGAACAGGTTAAACGTTTTTTTTTTTTTTTTTTTTTCATTTTGAAACCCTCATGCTGTCTCCTATCTTCACTCATGAAACCTCCCATTCGCATCCTCTCACCACACTGGGAAGCCGTCAAGTTGCCTCCTCTCGGCACACTTGGAATCCTTCATGATTCCTCCTGGGAAGCCGTTTTGTTGCCTCCTCTCGGCACACTTGGAATACCTTATGTTGCCTCCTCTCACCATACTTGGAACCTCCCATGTTGCCTCCTCTCGCCATACTTGGAACCTCCCATGACCCCTCCTTTCGCCATACTTGGAACCTCCCATGTCGCCTTCTCTCACCATACTTGGAACCTCCCATGTCGCATCCTCTCGCCATACTTGGAACCTCCCATTTCGCATCCTCTCGCCTCACTGGGAAGCCGTCAAGTTGCCTACTCTCGGCACACTTGGAACCCTTCATGATTCCACCTGGGAAACCGTTTTGTTGCCTCCTCTCGGCACACTTGGAATACCTCATGTCGCCTTCTCTCACCACACTTGGAACCTCCCATGTCGCATCCTCTCGCCACACTGGGAAGCCGTCAAGTTGCCTCCTCTCGGCACACTTGGAATCCTTCATGATTCCTCCTGGGAAGCCGTTTTGTTGCCTCCTCTCGGCACACTTGGAATACCTTATGTTGCCTCCTCTCACCATACTTGGAACCTCCCATGTTGCCTCCTCTCGCCATACTTGGAACCTCCCATGACCCCTCCTTTCGCCATACTTGGAACCTCCCATGTCGCCTTCTCTCACCATACTTGGAACCTCCCATGTCGCATCCTCTCGCCATACTTGGAACCTCCCATTTCGCATCCTCTCGCCTCACTGGGAAGCCGTCAAGTTGCCTACTCTCGGCACACTTGGAACCCTTCATGATTCCACCTGGGAAACCGTTTTGTTGCCTCCTCTCGGCACACTTGGAATACCTCATGTCGCCTTCTCTCACCACACTTGGAACCTCCCATGTCGCATCCTCTCGCCACACTGGGAAGCCGTCAAGTTGCCTCCTCTCACCATATTTGAACCTCCCATGACCCTTTCTCTCGCCATACATGGAACCTCCCATGTCGCCTCCTCTCGCCATACTTGGAACCTCCCATGTCGCCTCCTCTCGCCATACTTGGAACCCCTCATATTGACTCCTCTCGCTTTACTTGGAACCTCCCATGCCTCCTCCTCTCACCATACTTGGAACCTCCCATGTCGCCTCCTCTCGCCATACTTGGAACCCCTCATATTGACTCCTCTCGCTTTACTTGGAACCTCCCATGTCGCCTCCTCTCACCATACTTGGAACCTCCCATGTCGCCTCCTCTCACCATACTTGGAACCTCCCATGTCGCCTCCTCTCACCATACTTGGAACCTCCCATGTCGCCTCCTCTCGCCATACTTGGAACCCCTTATGTTGCCTCCTCTCGCCATACTTGGAACCTCCCATATCGCCTCCTCTCGCCATACTTGGAACCCCTTATGTTGCCTCCTCTCACCATACTTGGAACCTCCCATGTCGCCTCCTCTCGCTTTACTTGGAACCTCCCATGTCGCCTCCTCTCGCTTTACTTGGAACCTCCCATGTCGCCTCCTCTCGCCATACTTGGAACCTCCCATGTCGCCTCCTCTCGCCATACTTGGAACCTCCCATGTCGCCTCCTCTCGCCATACTTGGAACCTCCCATGTCGCCTCCTCTCGCCATACTTGGAACCTCCCATGTCGCCTCCTCTCGCCATACTTGGAACCTCCCATGTCTCCTCCTCTCGCCATACTTGGAACCTCCCATGTCGCCTCCTCTCGCCATACTTGGAACCTCCCATGTCGCCTCCTCTCGCCATACTTGGAACCTCCCATGTCGCCTCCTCTCGCCATACTTGGAACCTCCCATGTCGCCTCCTCTCGCCATACTTGGAACCTCCCATGTCGCCTCCTCTCGCCATACTTGGAACCTCCCATGTCGCCTCCTCTCGCCATACTTGGAACCCCTTATGTTGCCTCCTCTCGCCATACTTGGAACCTCCCATGTCGCCTCCTCTCGCCATACTTGGAACCTCCCATGTCGCCTCCTCTCGCCATACTTGGAACCTCCCATGTCGCCTCCTCTCGCCATACTTGGAACCTCCCATGTCGCCTCCTCTCGCCATACTTGGAACCTCCCATGTCGCCTCCTCTCGCCATACTTGGAACCTCCCATGTCGCCTCCTCTCGCCATACTTGGAACCTCCCATGTCGCCTCCTCTCGCCATACTTGGAACCTCCCATGTCGCCTCCTCTCGCCATACTTGGAACCTCCCATGTCGCCTCCTCTCGCCATACTTGGAACCTCCCATGTCGCCTCCTCTCGCCATACTTGGAACCTCCCATGTCGCCTCCTCTCGCCATACTTGGAACCCCTCATATTGACTCCTCTCGCCATACTTGGAACCTCCCATGTCGCCTCCTCTCGCCATACTTGGAACCCCTTATGTCGCCTCCTCTCGCCATACTTGGAACCTCCCATGTTGCCTCCTCTCACCATACTTGGAACCTCCCATGTCGCCTCCTCTCGCCATACTTGGAACCCCTTATGTCGCCTCCTCTCGCCATACTTGGAACCTCCCATGTCGCCTCCTCTCACCATACTTGGAACCTCTCATGTCGCCTCCTCTCGCCATACTTGGAACCCCTTATGTCGCCTCCTCTCGCCATACTTGGAACCTCCCATGTTGCCTCCTCTCACCATACTTGGAACCTCCCATGTCGCCTCCTCTCGCCATACTTGGAACCTCCCATGTCGCCTCCTCTCGCCATACTTGGAACCCCTCATATTGACTCCTCTCGCCATACTTGGAACCTCCCATGTCGCCTCCTCTCGCCATACTTGGAACCCCTTATGTCGCCTCCTCTCGCCATACTTGGAACCTCCCATGTTGCCTCCTCTCACCATACTTGGAACCTCCCATGTCGCCTCCTCTCACCATACTTGGAACCTCCCATGTCGCCTCCTCTCGCCATACTTGGAACCCCTTATGTCGCCTCCTCTCGCCATACTTGGAACCTCCCATGTTGCCTCCTCTCACCATACTTGGAACCTCCCATGTCGCCTCCTCTCGCCATACTTGGAACCTCCCATGTCGACTCCTCTCGCCATACTTGGAACCCCTCATATTGACTGCTCTCGCCATACTTGGAACCTCCCATGTCGTATTCACACGCCACAATTGGAACCCCTCATGATGCCTCCTGGGAAGCCGTCATGTTGCCTCCCCTAGACACACATGGAACCCCCCATGTCGCCTCCTCTCACTACACTTTGAACTCATGTTGCTGCCACTCGCAACACTTGGAATTCCTCATGTTGCCTCCTCTTTTAAACCCCTCACACTAAAATCAAAGCATTCAGACTTATGGAAATACAAGCCCAAATATTAAATGAATTTCATAAGATTCAAATATTTAATAATTTCAAAAGAACATTAAACACATATGTATATCAAGAACTGGGTCACTATTCGAAAGAAAATCTGGTACGCAGGTTACGACAAAATGTCCAACAGGAGTGTCTACCACCTGCTATCTAGAAACATTACACAAAAATACACAAGTGAATTCCATCTTTCAATATAAATCTAGCATTAGATCCAATAGAGTCAAATAATTAATTTAACTGCATTCTACAACTGTGGCGTCCTCCCCAGACACGTCAGTGACTGTAAGTGTCGAAATATTGAAACCAAGCAAGCGACTGAGGAAAACCAAATTTGATCAAAAGGAATGCCAGAATCTAGATAGGGAGGTGTCCTAGATCCATAAACAATTAAACAACAGGTGTGTATTAGATATGACCATGGAAAATTTCAAACGTATAGATCCTTAATATAGAAAATGTGCCGATGTCTGGTCACAATGGCAATCACTGAATTACATTATATCTCAAATTACGCATGCCTTCTACTGGATTTTTTTCGTCATTGGTACCCCGTAACCACGGGGGTTTCATTTGTCTGGAAATATCCAGAGAGCTGTAGTATTGTTATTTGATTAAAATCGAATTACCTGTTCAATTTTTTTGACATATTAGGCCACAATTTTCAATTAAATTGAATTAAAAAATTCGCGAGTGTCATCGAAAACACTAAAAGAAAAAACTTGAACTGGGAGACAGAAAAATAAAAGGGAAGACAACAATGTGAATAGAGGATGCACAAACAAGGAAAGAGAGCAGTACCGACACCAACAACCACCCCACCACTCAAAAACATGTTCAACTCTTGAATTGTATTTTCTCGATATCGCGATTGTCGTGCAAGATGTCGTCAATTGACGGACAAACTCATATTACAGGGTTCAAAGATGCAGGTTGATAAAAATCATGGGAAAGTCTTCGTCGTCGCTATAGTGATCAGAGTGAGAAATATTCTATTTGTTTGATGTTCATTAGTTCGCCTGTCGGTTCCGTTGTCGTATACATTTTTCTTATTTGATAATGTGACATTACTTACTTGGATTGACCAAGATTGTACATGCTTACACGTCCTTTATGGAGATACAAAAAGCAATTTGAACAATGGATGAGGAAAGAGGACAGTTTTACGTTTTTGGTGACTATATTACTGAACAACATACGGGAGGCCCGAGCGACGTCTGTCAGCTTCTTGGGAAACACAAACCGCTGCTGGAAGGAAGCGGTGTCTGACTGCACACGTCGTATAGTTCTACCATTTGAGCTGTGCCTTCCCTCTATATAAGAGTAAAAAATACACCACGATATTATTTAAACGATCTTAATCAACGAAGACATCAAACCCAACAAGAAATAATTTAGATGTTAACAAAACCTTAAATCAAACTCGATGAAACGTGGGAAAACACGAACTTGCACAAATACAAGGAGGTGTGTTTTCTGTTTCATCGACTGCACTCAAAACTTCAACATTGATAAATCAAAGTAGGTGATTTATGACAACGAAACCAACGGGCATATTAACGAATATCTTTTATATCTCACTTTATATCGCACAAACAAATATTTATCAATAAATCATGATGACGACCACAAATTTCTTTGCAAACTTCATCCCTCATTTTTCGATATCTTTGACAGAAATATTGATATTGGGAGCAACCACTGAATATCAAATCTACTACGACATGCAAACAACATAGATTTGACAAACATGGCTGTAATCGTCTCGAAATGTAAAATTCACAAAAAGCACATTAATCTCGATCATCACACTTACCAAACATCTTAGTGAAAAACTGCGTCTGTTCGTTGCATTTTTAGGTAAATATCGAGGTAACCAGCTTATATAGTTGATAAGGAGATGTCTTTAATTTCGGATTCAATAAGATAATTAGTCACCCATGGACAATCTACAAGTGAGTTAAATATCTTGGTTTCGTGTATTGCTAAGCTCTTCATTAGATTCAGCTCGAAAGGAAACAATAGCAACTCGTTCAATGTAAGTATTCAAGAAGGGTCTGAAGATTAGCCTTACGTCATATCGTCTGACATTTACGTCATCAACTGTACGAAAACGTCATGACGTCATGCAAACTGGAGTTTGCATTCGATATGCGGCTGGCTTCGTCTTCCAACCTCTTCTTTTACGAAAAGAACTACCCTGGTCTATTTTTCTGCTATTTTTTTCCCCTCATTTTGAACCTTATGATCTGAGCACTCAATAGAATAGTGTTGAGTGCAGAAAGGTCAAGCTGATTAAATCAGACACACCCAGATATCGAAAACATCGAAATTATAAGTCTCGTTTTATTTCTTTATAAATTCGACATTCGTGGTGCTGGAATAGTTCTCCAAGGCAGACAATCCTAAATCTCGATAAGTGACTTAATCGAGAACAATGAATATTCAATTATATGATTGTACTTTTTCGATAAAATGAAAAGAATTGCATGTTCATTTATTATAGATATAGACAGCACCCTTATCAATACTGACGCGCATCTCGTGCAATGTCGCGTGCTTATCTAAACAGACAGAGTATACTAAAGAACGTGCAACACAAGATACCACCATCATATCAAACTGGAACATGTAAAAAGATACTAGCATGACGGAATTCAATGTGAATGTTCAGGAAAAGGTTAAAAAGGCTGGAAAGATGAACACGCTTGTAAACGCCGAATATTTTTTACATATATCTGACATGTATCGAGTACGAGGCGATATCGACATGTCGATTATATTGCTACCCGTGCATCACGTACGGGTAATAAAACCGTTCGATCAAAGATACTGTAGACAATAAAACTATCTCTACTCCCGTGTCACGTGGTATCATGCAAGTTCCGGAAGTGAATTTTATAACGTGTATTTACCAGTTATGTGAATTAATACCACTCGGATCCATGTCCCTGTACGAGACATGGTCATATGTTCAAGGGAAATTGGTTCCTTAAGCATGAAACATCACTTAAGAACACGTGTAGACTTAGTGGACACCCCACTAGGACTTGCTAAATGCCCTTTGTAACAAACGCGTTCAGACATGAGGTATAATCTCTTTCTTCTTCATCAACCAAATCCGGTTTCAAATTCAACAAAGCCCAAAATTGAGAACAAAAGATCGTTTTAATTAAAAACATTTTTTGCGATATTTTATGGAACTGAAACTACTTTTGAACATTGGTAACCATCAACTTACCTTTCATCATGGAGAAAAAAACGAATGCACATTGATTGCACATCTATATACAAGGTACGGGTGTGTTACATAGATATTAGAGCAAAAAAAAAACAATCATGTGAAAATGCTAAGTTTTCATTTGATTTGGCGAGCATAGCAACAAAAAAAAAAGAAATTTTCCCCAAAAGACTCAAATTCTTTATAAGACTATCTTCTAGTCTGAATTTTTTTTCAATGTCTTCATGTTTGGATAAAGAATTTTCGAGGATGCTTTTCATTATTAAAACTGAGAGTTTTTCCAAGATCATGAAACAAGCTGAAATATTTGCTCTCGGAACCTCATCAACAAGAAAAAATGACCCACAAAGTCGGAATTAACGAATTTGAAATTTGTGATTTGTGGTGATAATTCATGCAAAATTTAGTCGAAATCTACCAAAGACTTCCGGAGTTATACTCAACCAGAAAATTGTTGGCGTTATTAACCAAATCACGCCACCAACTACGTTGGCAAAAAGTAGTCCACAAGTGAGAGTTCTTCAAAACGCCAAGAAAATCGTCATTTTTAAAATCATAAGTACAATTATAGAAAACAAAGTGTCTGAAAACACAAAAGTCGAAGATGGTATGTTGGGATTCATTTTATTATGAATCATGTTCTACTTCCGGTCAAACGTCATAGGAATACAACCGTGGAAACCGTTCAAAAAAATATGAATAGAAAGTTTGTTATCGTAATCATTTTACTGGCAAAAATAGTCCTTTAATGACTTTTTTTCAAATAATGTAATATAATAATCATTTCAAATGGCTTTTTTACGATTTGTAAATATTGGTATCACAATTAAAAAAAAAGAAATGTGTGGTGTGCGGAATAATAAAATATGAAAAAATGTTTTTTATGTTTGGTATCTTTCACAAGATGGTACCCGTAAAAGGTTGGTTTTTGAACAAATGTTGAAAAATAAAAATTCTGTATACAAATACAGATATTATATCAAGGTCATATCAATTACAAATTATATTAACTCAACTTACAAAGGCTAATCACGGGATGTGAGCCTTTCACCTTTTGTTGTGTCTCTGTGTTTTTTTTTAACACTCTATAAACATTGTACCATTGGTAAGTTCCGAATAAATCATTTTCTTTTCGGAACACTCTGGTCACTGAATACCATTGATAAGACCCGAATGAACAGTACATTTTTACGTCTTCATATTCTCTGTCGAGTAACTTTCTCCCCCTGTCGCCATTTTTAGAATTTCTCGTACGTGTGTCACGCACTCCAAAGTTATTATTAAGTTTATAACGTTGGTTTTTCAGGAATCAAATTGTGCAGTGTTACTACGTACTATAGAATACCTCTACTACTATGTCCGTGATTGTTATACAATGTATATTGACTATAACGGGATATCCTATCTCTTAAAACAATTTCTTATCTCAAAAATGATAGCTCAGTCAAAGTAGATATTTTGTACTTTTGTAAATTTCGATCTACATTTAGTGGTGTTTTTTCATTAAACGATCGGCGATGTGTTGCTCCATTTCCCAAAAGACGGACCATCACCGTCAGTTTTGCCATCCTCAGATATCAAACCGTTCTCTCTGTAAAGTGATTACATCTTCTTCCACTTATCTGGACGATTATTAAAAATCTCCAAGCCATGAAATTGACATTTATTCAAAATAGGTATTAACATGAAATGACAATGTTGACTCTTCAGGGACTGTCTTATCTAGTATGCTAAAACAGTTAGTTCTCTGCAGCTTTAACCCGGGTCTATTGGTCGTGAATACAGAAAAATATTTGATATAGCACATGAAGGAATGTCGAATATATTTGTTTTATTTTGATTTCTGTTATAATTTCCAATTCAAATGTTTATTATATTGCATAAATATCGTCAAATAGAGCTTTTTTAACCAGTGTCAATACATATTTAAGTGGATTAATGAGCCGAAACAAAACGAAAACAAATAAATACACAATAGATGGACCGTGACGTCAGGATTAGAACTTGTTGGCGATGTATATGAGTTGTATCCGAAGTAAGTATTTTTCTGTCGACTGTAAAATCTGTTACAGAACGGTTGTAGTTATGTACACAATGCATTTGGTGCCGTAGTTAAATCGTATCTGGCTTTGTGACGGGTGTCGTAAACATTGGAATGAAGATCGATTACAAAACATAAAATTTCTTCTCCTTCAACAGCCTCCTATAATATGCAGGTTTTTTTGTTTCTATTAAGAAATAGCATTTGGAAACATGGCACGTTTTTAAAATTATCTTAAAAATTCGCGGAATATATAAATCAATATCTCTTTTATTTTATTTCTCGTTTCTTTTCGGTCTGTATAACAATTCCGGATTTTTGACTGACATTTACTACAAGATGTTTGGGGACGGTATAAAATCTAAAGTTTCCGGTATTAAATTGTTCAGGTCCCAGGATATCAATAATGTATATATCAATATTAAGTCACGTGATATATTTCCTGTCTGGTAAACAGTTATACAGCTTGGATAATAAAAATACAGCATAAACTGAACAGGAAGGAGACGACACAACACCCCATCACTCGATGACGTGTTATCTTAGATACGACTGTCATATATGAGGCGGTCTCGTCCTTGTAAAGTTGATTAATGAGAAGGGGGAGGGGGTGGGGGGGGGTGATTAAACCAAATCTCATAATTTTACGAATTATTGGAAAAATGGATAAAATGAATAAAAATTCAAAACTGACACCGATTATGCAGGAAGGGACCGCTTTTTAACAAAAAAAGGTCAGTATTTAAAGCAAATGTGTGTACTGCTAGATATGAACAAACACAATTTGATTTAAATATACTTTATTGAACAATTTCAATGGAATTGGGTACAAGTTTTCCAACTTATATCAAGCCCTTTCACCATAAAGTTTGACAAAATACATAATGACAAGACAAAACGACATGTTTAAATACAAAATTACAGAGAGAGAGAGAGAGGGGGGAGAGAGAGAGGGGGCAGAGGGAGGGAGAGAGAGAGAGAGAGAGAGAGAGAGAGAGAGAGAGAGAGAGAGAGAGAGAGAGAGAGAGAGAGAGAGAGAGAGAGAGAGAGATTTATGAGAGAGAGAGAGAGAGAGAGAGAGAGAGAGAGAGAGAGAGAGAGAGAGAGAGAGAGAGAGAGAGAGAGAGAGAGAGAGAGAGAGAGAGAGAGAGAGAGAGAGAGAGAGAGAGAGAGAGAGAGAGAGAGAGAGAGAGAGAGAGAGAGAGAGAGAGAGAGAGAGAGAGAGAGAGAGAGAGAGAGAGAGAGATTTATACAAATTATGTCTTTAAGTGTAAATCAGTCTCTCCTAACTCCTAATCTCCTAATCGGACAATCACAATCTAAAGTGAGATCCATATAAGGACATCTGGCTTGTCCCTAGTGTCACATATATACTGAGTTCTAATAGTATCGTACACTCTGGCTCCACCATGTGTTTGTTGATCGTGTGCATAAAAGCACATTGCTATTGCAAATAACGATTACGTTTACTATATTCCAAAACAAGCGTTCTGACAACATCGATTCTACAAACTGTGATGATTAGGGTTTGTTATTACACGTGCGAAACACAATATGTCTAAGATAGTAATCTTTAAATAGATTACCGGGTACGTTAAAAACTTCTCGATAACGAGGGTCAAAGATCACAAACTCGAGATATTGATTGTTGAATTTATCTTGTGTGGAAATTCCCGAAACCATATCATTATCGCTTTTGAAGGACGGATACATAACATGATTTCAGTGTAACAGCCTTCGGGAGATTCTACATGATGAATGACGGACCATTTTTCTGTTTAGAAAGTTCGTAACAATCGTTTGTAGAACGCTGTAAGATAGCAATGCTTGGGATATCTGTGTTCACAATATTCAATAAGACACTGACTGGATCACAGGGTCAATATCACAGAGAGGCTTCACAATAAAGCATCTACGAGACCATGATAAATGATATCTTTCCGATTGGTGGGTTTTTTGTATGGGTACAATGGTTTCGTGACGTGTTTTCCCTCGGACAATATAACCTACAATGGTCCTATCTCTCGTAATTTCCTTGTTGGTATTTACGTTTTGTGAATTATGTTCACTTTTGTTCTGTAGATAAAACGAGGGTTATACGGGAAAACCAGGACTTTGTAATTGATAATTTATGACATATATTCTGTCCATTCTAAAGCCCTGAATCATCTGTAGTTCTTCACTGAACAGATACACGACAACTAATATACAAACACATGGGACGTAACATTATATAAACAGCAGTTTACATGTTTGGTAGTAGGGACAATTACTACTAATCGGACATGTACATTATTTGTATATGTTTGTGTTGTTGGAGAGGAGGATAACTTCCTTTTTTGGGATCGTCAAATGTGATAAAATTTCACGCGAGGACAATTACTTAAAATGGTATCAAGACGAAAACTGACATATTGGTAAACACTGTTTACCGAGTTTTAATCGATTCACGTCACTTAGAACACTCACAAGTCTTGATGTAAAAACACTAGTTCCTAGTAAAGTTAGCAAATTTTAATATCACCGTGATCACTTATTAATCACAATATTTTTTCACGGTTTAATTATAATCAGATTGGGACATTTGTAAACAGGAAGTTAATCTAACCCATGGCACACAGAGAATGCAACGAGGCGATGCCTGACGCACTTTCTGCGGTGACATCACGTGATCTATGAGACACAAGCGCGCAGGTGATCATGACTCGTTGATCGATGTTTGGTAACATAACAATTTATCACCAAAATCCGGATCGGACAAATTCCGGAAATGAACGGGAATGTTTGAGGGGATAGAAATTAAGTCCAATAGAAATTATAGGGACCATAATTAAGGAAAAAAGTAAGAGGTTTACATGTTTGACTCTGGTGTTAAGTAAGGGATTAGCTGTCGCCTTGTACTCTGTGATTGAAGAGATTTCAATTTATCTGTTCGTTACCGTCCATCTGATCCTGGTCGTTTAAAGTCTTGTCAGCCACAGGCGTCTTAATGATAACTCTCAGGTATATATAGTTCTGTATACGCTTAGGCTAAAACATAAGCATTGAATCCATCGACGGTTATAGGAAAATTGTAATTGTCACTAATGATGAGTTGTTTGGAGCAAAGTATATATGGGAGTGGGGTTTTATAGAAGGGGCTAGCGAACCCGTATGTACAAAAACACTAGTGACTCCGGGTGACATCACTGTCCTGGTGCCTGATGCATCGAACACGGAGGCACATTAATCTCCATCAATAACTCAAGCTACACAGAAAAATCTTATCCTGTTCCATCTTGTGTCCTCAAACTGTAACACCCGAACGTGTTACACGATGTACGTTTTAATTACCTATTGGCAATCATATATAAATAGATAAGTTGAAGTAAAAACATTATCAAATTTTTAAACATACGTCACAAATGTTGAATATTCTGATAATTTCAACATTTCAAGAATGTCCTTCAAACCATCACCTACATACGATCGAAACAATGGTATTAAGAATCATGTGTATTCGCAGCGAAGGAGTGAAGGTTATCAGTAACGCGCTTTGTAACGATGTAGGTGTCTTCCATTCCGTCCGAGTTTACGTAAAAACTATATTGACATAAATGGCGCAAAACAAAACTGATAAACGTCAACATAAATCTCCAGTCGACACAACACAGACGCCATTATACGACATGTCTACTGCGGGTTTATGTTCGGGGTGTGAGGTAAAGACTGACAGATTTGTGGCCGGGTCTGTTTATTTTATTTTCAGGCCGGCGTTACGTAAACGTGTCCCTAGAATTAATGATTAAAGATGTGTCAACAGTTGTTTATTGTTTAAACTTATCACTGCGTTACGCTCTAAATAGATCTATTGGTAACGGATGCATTACATTGAAAATCTCAATGTTCCGATCTTTAAAAAACGTAGGATAAAATGGGTGTAAAGATAGGATTAATTAGATAAAAAGTGCATTTGTAAATACGAACACACATTAAAAACTTGAACCGGGTTGACAGAGTTGCAAAACGATAATCCAAGTCGTTACGAGAGCAAGGAATGTAGGTCATGAAAGTGTGTGATAACAGGGAATACGGCAGGATGACGGGTGGGTTATCAAAGCTGAGGCCTTAATGAGAGAAGATGATATGGGAAAACCTGACTCCCAAAAAAGATGTGAGCAAAGAGAGAGGAGGAGTTGGGGGGGGGGGGGGCAGTGAGTGCAGACAATCACGATAGGTGTGACAAGGAGGATCAAGCGTGACAGCGAAAGACAACAATGAGTCAGAGGATCATGGGAGATGTGACAACGAATAATCTGAGTGAAAAAGAGGAATGCGGAAGATGTGACAAAAAGAGACATCAGAAAGAGGATAATGGCATACCGCAGATTAAGCTCGCTCACTTAATTTCCATATCCGCCATTTTGGTTTTTGAGTATACTATATAGAGAATACATGGTCAGTGTCATAAAATATAAGCTATATTTTGGCGAGGCTGAAGAAAGACAAAAGTAGCAAGGATATTCCGACAATGGCACTGTCAGTTGCAGGATAAAAAGGATATAACAGGAAAACAGGGAACGGTTGCATTATTATAATTAACGGGGCCGGGCACAATTTCATTGGTCAATCATTACACCTGACACCGTTCGGTATGTATTGAAAAAATATAATCATCATGTTACTTTTTCTATGTTCTAGAATCACAAAACTGAAGCGGTAAGCGCAATATAATCTTTATTGTCATGTTACAAAATGGCGTGATATCGCCGTTTTCGATGACTTTGGATAACATTACTAATTTGTATTCTTCGAGAGCAGCAATTTTTACCCTATGTAATACACAGAACCGGCTCGATATTTTCTGATTCCGGAAACAATTCCGAAGAAACAATATGTAAAGGTTCCTGAGACTTTTGAAATGGCCAATAACACATTTGTGCTCAAAACTTGAAGAAGTAACTAGGCTTATATCTTGCAGGAACAGTATGATGAAAAAAAAAACATCAAGAGGTATTCTGAACCCGGTGTCACCGTTCAACCGTTTTTCCGATAACAATTAGATTGCGACTGTAAGGCCATCAGAGGGGCTATCGCAGTGAGCGCTTGCAAAGATATAGAAAGTCTAACATAATTCAAATGTAAATTTTACTTACAAATTTATTTGAATATTACTATACAAGTGCGATTGTCTAATAAATAGCGAAAACTTGCACGCTCGTGCATTAAACTCCATAGACATTATTCTACAATGAAAAATTAGTTTTGTTTTGCCTCTAGGTCTAATATTGGATACAATGTCCAAAAATATTGAAAAATATGTTTGTAACCCACCCACCCCTTTCTTCCCCTTGTTTTCAGGCTTGCCGCCTCTCAAGTTTTGATGACGTCACAAATATTTTGACATCATTATCTTATGAATATTAAAGAGTTGAACGAGTCTATTTTTCCTCGTAGGAAGTGACAACCAGAGACAACAATGAGAACAGGATGACGGGAAGCGTGACAACAAGAAACATCGATGAACAACAGGATCGTTGGGAATCTGACACCAGGAGACATCTTTGAGAAAGATAATCGCCGGAAGTATGAGATTGAGGGTAATGGAATATGTGGAGACGGCATCGAGCGATGGCGCTTCCGGTCGACTACGCATATTTTAGATAATCCCAAACTTCCCTAGATTGACAAAGGTCACGTTTCACCAAATCTGATTAACTCTCAAGTATAATTAGGATTCTTACAGGGCTGTGATAAGGCAGTTTACGTCTCCGCTAAAACAATATGTTTCTTGTTATCTTGTATAAGACGCTGTCTCGTATTAAGTCTCGTGTGTGGGGTTTTTCTTCATTTTTTGCTGGCAACACAGGAAACTTGAACTTGGATCGGACTCTAGAATACAATGTTTGTGATTTTGCATTTATAATACATTTGATCGAAAGCCATCCTTCAAGATGAAGGAAAATATAGCAATTGTACCCATATTTCCGAAAACAGAATATTTTAAAATGTATTGCAATGTATATCAATATCATGCACTTTGGTCCTGTTGATTTCAGGCTGTTTTTAGCTTAAAGTCAAGTATTGATGATATAACAAACGCTGTGAACATTGACTATGACGAAACTGATACATTTTGAAACAACATGTACATGAGAAAAATAACATTTGGTCGCTAGTAAGCTTTGCCATTCCTACCATTACACTACACTATGTGTCAATAGTTTCTCGCCATGATGAATCTCGCGTTATCAGACCCTGACAACGTGATAAGACGAGATTTACACGATAGCGCAGCCGCGGAATCCATGAGGATTTCGAATTGTGACAGAAATTTGGAGTGTTCTCATTTGTCAAAAGTAATCATGCCACAGAGCACGTACCCAGTACATGTGGCTGACGAGTGGGGAGGGGAGTAAATGTCAGAAACTCACAAACAGCGTATCCCCGACCCGTTCTGACAGGGCCGATGTTACCGCTAATACCGCCCGTGTGTACAGAAGACCTCATAGGGTCACAGAACCAAGTACGGATTGATGAATAAGTAGCTACATCATTGTGTGTATTATATCAGTATGATTCAATAACTATAATTTTTTTGTGTGTGCTGCTAACCATAGATTGACTTCCCTTCGAAGCGCCATTAGAGACGTGCATTCCTACAACTTCATTAGCATGAATTGAAAAAAACATAGTTCGTGACAACATGACGGTTTGACCGCATAAATTAAACCGTTACCGAGCCAGCTTGTGAATCTTAACTTTTCTGACAACAACACTAGATTCTAGTTTATTCTAACGTCATAGGTTATCAGAACACGGGAAATTTAGTTATCGGACCTTCATTCTGTTGATGTAAAGTGACTTTGTTCTGAAGGTCTGTGACATCATGTGACTACATGAAGCTCGAGCCACGTAGATTTGTCACCTTAACCTGCTAACCGGAACCTGCAAAATTCTGACAGTCAAATCTGACTACATATTATGGCGCGGTAATAACGAACGAGTGTTACTTTGAATCAGTGGATTTTCCACGGAGTCCCTTACATATTGGCCTCGCTAACTGTCCAATTAGTGACTTAAAGTCGGACCGAGTCATTCACATATTGACCTTTTCGACAGTCCACTGTGACATTGACTTAAAGTCGTACTTAATCACACATATGTGGACCTTGTGGACAGTCCACTGAGGCAGTGACGTAAAGACGTGCCTAATCACTCATATGTGGACCTTGTGGACAGTCCACTGAGGCAGTGACGTAAAGACGTGCCTAATCACTCATATGTGGACCTTGTGGACAGTCCACTGAGGCAGTGACGTAAAGACGTGCCTAATCACTCATATGTGGACCTTGTGGACTGTCCACTGAGGCAGTGACGTAAAGACGTGCCTAATCACTCATATGTGGACCTTGTGGACAGTCCACTGAGGCAGTGACGTAAAGACGTGCCTAATCACTCATATGTGGACCTTGTGGACTGTCCACTGAGGCAGTGACGTAAAGACGTGCCTAATCACTCACATGTGGACCTTGTGGACTGTCCACTGAGGCAGTGACGTAAAGACGTGCCTAATCACTCACATGTGGACCTTGTGGACAGTCCAATGAGGCAGTGACGTAAAGACGTGCCTAATCACTCATATGTGGACCTTGTGGACTGTCCACTGAGGCAGTGACGTAAAGACGTGCCTAATCACTCATATGTGGACCTTGTGGACAGTCCACTGAGGCAGTGACGTAAAGACGTGCCTAATCACTCATATGTGGACCTTGTGGACAGTCCACTGAGGCAGTGACGTAAAGACGTGCCTAATCACTCATATGTGGACCTTGTGGACTGTCCAATGAGGCAGTGACGTAAAGACGTGCCTAATCACTCATATGCAGACCTTGTGGACAGTCCACTGAGGCAGTGACCGGAGATAAGACCTTTGTACTCGGACATTGACCTAAATGTCTGACCAGCAGCTGGAAGGTAATCTTGTAATTGTTACGGACGTGAGATGAGATTTTTGTGTTGATATCATCACTTGACCAAACTCCTGTCATATATAATTAACCTTTGATCAGTCCGTTATTACGTGTGGCACAAATATATATCATTAATTGTGTACAAATGTTAAGAGGTGTCTTTGCGGTATGTAGATACACGGACTGTTACAGAACATCCCGACAAACCGCTGCCAGGAGCCGGTGAACCGCCGCATGTGTTTTCATTTAGTACAACCTCGTGTCATAAATACGCAGGAACTACGCTTTGTAGTCATGAAGCTGTGTAAACAAAACGTAAAGATCGAACAGAATACATTGGTATCGCAGAATGATTCCCTGATGTCCTATTTTCATAACATTTTTATTTATTCAAAGATTTTAATTCTCCAATTTACTATTGTGCAATGTAACGAATCAATACGACAATACTATTGGTGCCCACAATATGCACGTGCGTGGGATATGGATATTCTACCCGAGGGTATAGAATGTGTATCAGAACCGAGGTTTTGCCGAATTTTTATATACTCAAGGGTAGATTTCCCCATCGTTTTCACACGTTAAAGTAGAATATTCAATATTTATTTATTGAAGAATATTTATGATTTTATCCCCTTTCTATTTTTTTCATATTTACCAGAGGGACTCGGTTTCCGGATGTTGAGTTATATAAACCTAACATTTTAGCGATAAATGTTGGATTTACAATGTTGTGGTTATAACTGATGTCACACATTACTCAAAATCTCGAAACCGAGCCTCTGTGATATTAACGTATATGTTTTAGTTTCTGTTCAATAGGAATTGTCTCGTTTACATGTTACTTTTAGCGATATCAAAGAGCATTGAAAACTTCTACTCGATTTGGTTTTTACGTCTTTAAGAATGATAAATAACCTTAAATTTCGTGCGGTATGTCATCGTGTCACGTTATACATCAGATCTTGCCTGATACCCATTAATCCGAACATATCGGTTTCCGGACAAAATATCCGCATAACGGCAATTGCCGATTTTTGAAATTCCGTTCTTAAACGTTGAAAGATAATGTCGCGCTTCGTCCAATCAGATTTAAATAGCGGGTTAACGATGTGCATACAAACTAATTATTTAATGATGGCTACTAAAGTACATTCTAACTTACATATATAATACGTATAGATTATGTCGGCATGGTGTCGCCATTTCTCTTTTAGAAAAATAGGTGTTGATGTGTTATTGAGGAGACAATGTCGGTGGTTATCAATTTACAACGGGGCCTACTGACCTCTGCGGAAGTATTCGAGACAAACATAAACAAACTGTTCGTGGGAGAGGGGAGGGGGAGAACAAATTCGACAAGGAGTACAAACACCGTAACATCAGCATTAAATAAACCCAAGTCAATCATCACTGGTGTCCTTTCAATATTAAAAAAGCAAATAAATTATACCTGTTGTCCTGGAACGGGACCATGGTGCCAGAGTTTGGGTGCAAAGACTATGAGGACATGTTGAGATTTACATCCTCACAACAGCTTAGAAAAGTAACAAGAAAATACCAACATATGAACAGAGTCATAATTCAAAATCAAACTAGAGCAAAATATGAATAAAAGAACGATTTGCACGGAGATTCTTGAAAAAACGAGAATAAGAACAGGTGCTCTATAAGGATAATGGTTTTCTGCTTCATTGACGACACCCGCCGTGTAAATGTTGGTCAATCCCAATAAGTAATGTCACGTTCCCAAATAATCACACGGTATACATCAACGGAACCAACAGGCAAAACAATGCTTCTATAGTGTTGTCACACTGAAGTGTACATACCAATGCCTTATTTTTCTCCCTCGTTGAACATTTGTCTGGGTACGGAACCCATAACCTGGCTTGCACAAGCAGACATCTGACCAGAAAGACCAAAGGCATGATATTGTCAAGTTGGGCATGCCGAAGAATAAAGTTGTTTGGGAAACGGGGAAGAAATAAAGATCATATCTTCAGTTACTAAGATGAATACTTACTCTTACATGAGGTGAGGAAATAAGGAAAAGTAAGGATGCAGAAACTAGAGGTCCTGGGGATGACAAGAGCAATTAATCCCAATCATGCTTTTCATCTGCCTAATGCTACTTGAACATGTCTTTGGACAGCTTAGTGAAATATTACTGACCAGATGGGAACAAGATTCCCACTGGCCAGACTGGAGCGCGTACCATTAGTAGGACTACACATTTAGCATCGATTTGATCTCCATTAATTTAGGAGAGTAAGTTTAAAAACCTGCCATTGTCCATAAATAACTTAATGTGAGTCCATTGATTTTAAAAGCAAAGTCATGTTGTTTGTTTCTTTTCATAAAACTTATTTTAAATCCATTCAGACAATGATTTTATGTGTACAAGCCAAAAAAGACTTATTTGTTAAAGAAAGAACACGAAAAAGAGAGCTTATGTGAAAAACGTCAGCTATTCTTCAAATCAAATTTGAGATTTTGAGGAATTAAAGTTTTATTCTGATAACACGTAAGGTAAATATATATATAGAACAGTTCCACTGTTCGTTCTAAATGTAGGGACGCCATTGCATCCTGGGATCAAAGTGACCAGAACCCGACTGACCAAAGCCATTCGGTCATGTCTTTCATCTTACTTACTCCAGCCAAGGGTATTTATCTAATCCCTAGACGACTTGATGAAAAATGACCAAACAGCTGTCCCTATTTACAAACTCGGGGATAAAAGTTGGTCCTGTCGATTTCAGCCGTTGTACAGAAAATGAAAACAAACATATCTTTGTTTGATGGTGGTGCTGCATGTTGCCCATGTTTCAGTTGCTGTACAAATAGAATATATGATATAGCTAACGAGCATTTGATTTGTATGTGCTTTAACACGTGTGAGAAAAAGTCTTGCTGACTCGACGGCGCTTTTTCAGTAAATCTGTGCCCTATTTACTATGTGAAGCATGTCAAACGGGGAACAAAAACAAATACCAAAACAAAAAATAGTATGATATTCCTTTTATATTCACATGAAAAAGCCTTTCTCGAGAAAACCAAGACAGGGCCAGGATATGTGTCATTAGCTATGGGAGTAAAATAAAGCATTTTGTCATTTGTAAGCTGTGCATAAAGACAAACAAATTTGTTTAAAATCAGTGTACATGATTGTCGTAATGAGCAGAACATAACTATATAGATTAATAGTAAAAGAGAAACCAACCCTTTTAAACTTTGATAATATGTCATTTTTTCTAGACCATATCTGTCAGAGATGGCAGGTCATTAGCAAATTTCACAGCTTCTTTTCAAAGTCAAGACTGATTATTATGCATTGAAAAATGTGAAACAAAGCTTTATTAAATGTTTCCAGACAGCTAGAAGCTCGTTAATTTCGTCCTTGAACTATTTTACATGCATGCTCTCTGTTGCCTTTTTTACAAATCCGGAAGTAAAATACGACATCCGGTTACAGAAACCATGCGTAAAAAATCTCTCGAGAAAGTGCTAACACACGTGATGTTTTCCTGTCCTTCACGTGATGCGATGTTCAAATAAAAATATCACTTCCGGACCGTTTTGACAACTTGACAATATCTTATTGTCGCTGTGGCCAATTCACTGAGGTAAATAGAAGTAAGACCGGGGAAAAGTGACAAAAACGGGAAAAGTTCTGGCGAGTTTCAGTCACTCCTTTAGAGCTAGGCTCCCCACTTCTTTCCGCCTGGGACGTAACACAACACGTGACCGCACTTGAGATTGTTACGTAAAATGTCTAATTGTCCGTCGGTTAAAGACTCAAGTTTCCGCGGGCGTAGCTCGACATATTGAAATGGGATGTGCCAGATAGCCTTGTGCACTTGATAATTGTCCATGTGATGTTGAAAACGTGTTCCGTTCAGATGTACAAGTTCTTCAGATAAGTGTTTTCGTTTCAATATTTCGTAAATAACATATTCATGCAGAAGGAAAACACGATTAAAGAACTTAGCCTCGTGATACGATAAATCGGTTTTGAAGTATTAGTATTAAAGTGTGAATACAGAAAATCTTGTAGAGTTTTGACTGACATATTGCGGCCACACTCCCGGGTGAAATCGTATTCTACGTGCTAATTAGCGGCACATAATTGCTTCAGCGAATCAAGCACAACTAAACGTTTGTCATGCAGTGTAATTTGTTTAGGCTAATTTTAAGCATATTGAGAATATAAATTCATTATTTAATTCTTAAAACACGTGGCGGAAAATGACAAAAAGACACTTCTTTGAGCAATTAAGATAGATAACTCAATTTAACATTCTAAAGAACAGAACTTAAATATGGCGTTCTACAAGAATGAATAAGGGGTGATTCTCAGGAATAATGCTATATTGAGCGCTAAAACCGACAAGGTGATGACTCCTTCGGGGCTACTTGTCGAAGTCTGAAGCTAGAGTCGGGCAGTTTTACACAATTTTGAACCGCATTCGGCTCCACGTTTACCTCGACGTCTCGAAATCATTAAAAGTCCCAACTTTGTAACAAAGACACTTACAATAATCCGAAGATGAAGGAGAATGTATAATTCAGGGCATTTTAATTAAATTATGTCAGTTTAAGTTCGTTATTTATATCATGACTATAGTAATATCTTTCTGCTTTCATTACGTCATTGAGAACGAGCCTTGCAATATGGATATTCCGATATCTGAAGCAGATGATGGTGATGTAATATATCTAAATGTGCATTGCATATGCATTTGGTTTTAAACTAATACAGAAATGGCAGTGACACATTTTCATGCCCGCTCTATATCTAAGTCCACATTTACGACTTCTTGCCAGGTGTTCTTACGATTAATTGCTGTTTTTGCTGTTTCGTAAGCATGACTGTTTGTAGTAACGACGGTAACTAACTGTTTGTAGTAACGACGGAAACGTAAATGTTTGTAGTAACGACAGAAACGAAGCTGTTTGTAGTAACGACGGTAACGTCACTGTTTGTAGTAACGACGGTAACGTAACTGTTTGTAGTAACGACAGTAACGTAATTATTTGAAGTAACGACGGTAACGTAACTGTTTGTAATAACGACGGTAACTAAATGTTTGAAGTAACGACGGAAACGTTAATGTTTGTAGTAACGACGGAAACGTAACTGTTTGTAGTAACGACGGTAACTTAACTGTAACTGTTTGTAGTAACGACGGTAACGTAACTGTTCGTAGTAACGACAGAAACGCAACTGTTTGTTGTAACGACGGTAATGTAACTGTTTGTAGTAACGACGGTAACGTAACTGTTTGTAGTAACGACGGTAACGTAACTGTTCGTAGTAACGACAGAAACGTAACTGTTTGTTGTAACGACGGTATTTAAACTGTTTGTAGTAACGACGGTAACGTAATTGTTTGTAGTAACGATGGTAACGTAACTGTTTGTAGTAACGACGGTAACGTAACTGTTTGTAGTAACGACGGTCACGTAACTGTTTGTAGTAACGATGGTAACGTAACTGTTTGTAGTAACGACGGTAACGTAACTGTTTGTAGTAACGACGGTCACGTAACTGTTTGTAGTAACGACGGAGACGTAACTGTTTGTAGTAACGATGGTAACGTAATTGTTTGTAGTAACGACGGAAACGTAACTGTTTGAAGTAACGACGGAAACGTAACTGTTTGAAGTAACGACGGAAACGTAACTGTTTGTAGTAACGATGACAACGTAACTGTTTGTAGTAACGACGGAAACGTAACTGTTTGTAGTAACGACGGAAACGTAACTGTTTGTAGTAACGATGACAACGTAACTGTTTGTAGTAACGATGGTAACGTAACTGTTTGTAGTAACGACGGAAACGTAACTGTTTGTAGTAACGACGGTAAAGTTATTGTTTGTTGTAACGACCTATACTTATGGTAACGACAGAACTAGTCATCAATGGAGACTTTATTTTTCGCGGTAACGAATCGTTTCTTGGGTGGGCATGGCCTTGATGGGTTTTTTTTATCACCATTGTAAAATTCTTCCAAAATTCCTACCTTTCAGGAATCGCTGAATGGGCAATGACCTAAAAGCATAGACCTTGGAAGGCTGTTTCTGTTACAACAAATTATCTCTTTTTTTCCAGTTACTCGCTTTGGTGCCGTTAATAATTTTTATCATACAGACAATAGGTACAGCAGCTAAATTTCATAGAATTTTATGTGCTCTTTGCTACCCCGTTCAAGCCGAAATTTGTTCATAAAGAAATTAAATTCTATATATATGAATAAATATCTAATTTCGATTTTTATTTCTCATAGACGTATGTATTATTGACTTATTAGTTCACCATCATCAGATGGTAAGCTATTGACATCGTCCTACGGACGAAGTCCGACGTCCGTCTCGCCGTCCGTAAACAATTCTTGTTACCGCAATTTCTTGATAAGGCACTGTATGGATCTTTCTCAAATTTCATTTGTAGGTTTCCCTCGTCCCTGGTTATGACCCTTTGAATTTGAGACTGATAAGGGACAAAAAAATATACTTACAGGCCGCTATCTTACATTTCTGGAGATTTTACAAACTTTAAACAGATCTTTCAACATTTCGCAGAAGTGTAATCAATTGTACACAAAACACGGAGATACTTTTTTTTTTAAATCTTTTACATAATTTGTCAAGGAATTATTACACACATTGCTTCAATCGATAAGAGTCACTGGTATTGTTCTTTTTGAGTATTATTTCATAAATTATATATTTCAAATGGTGTCTTCGCACGAACTTTAAAAGCTATTCGTTATATAATGACTATAACTTTGGTTACAATACAGACTATCTATAATGCTTATGATGACATTTTCGCCAATTAATGTCTAATGATGTCACTGATATGTCTCACTGTAACAAAAATATGAAATCGATATTCGTCAAAACCCAGATGGGGAGGTCACTGACCTCAAAATTCCATAAATTGCAAAATTAAGTATTTTAACCGTGCCAATATGAAAATAATTTGTTACATGTCACAGATCCGCTGATACAATTCTTTACTGCAGACAACATCTTCTCGTCTCATTGTCACGTTCGTCTTTCAGATTTAGTGTGACAGTCTTAAATGTAAATAGGAAGTTTTGGTGTACATAGGAAAAATAGAATAAAGTCCTTTTTATATATCTGCATTTAACTGATTACCAGAGGTATTTTCATATAATCAAAAAACGTAATTTTTGGAGTTCGATAAAAAATTTTTTACTGTATATATTAATATTAATAAATTCGCTAACGGTTTTATGCCTCGCGGCCATCTTAAGCCGATTGTATAATAAAAGTTAGCTAATTTATTTGCAATGTCAAGTGTTTGATTTTCTATATATATGATACACAAAGTTTTATATCTTTATAAATTATATTTACCATGTTTACATATAAAGCTAGATAAAAAAAATCTATTTATAGCGCGGGTTCCGAAAACATGATGAAAACAGATTATCAAATACGGAAATGAATAACTATACTCATTTTCAGTCTTACTGGTATAACCAAATGTTCTATGACGTCATGGTCCAAGCACTAGGGGGTCACACAGACAGGACCTTTTTCAATTACGTGCGAAAATAAAACTTTAATCCGCTGCACATGCAAAGCTTGGAAGGACCACATCAATTGGATGCAGTCTGTGTTGTCTAATTAGATAATTCAATTAATTAGACTGGGTTAATTGACTCATCATGACGGGAGATTAGAATACAGTTTCGCTGAATATCCGTCATATAAAACAAAACATTAACGCCATCTTCGGCACGTACGTAATAATTACCGTTACTTCGAACACACCCGTTGACCTCTTGGGAGAGTCGGGAGTGTAAGGTCAATAGGTCATGGCGTCAATAGGTCATGGCGTCTGGGACTTCCAACTCTACGTTTGTTGTATTTTCGATAATTGATCCATTGCAGTTCAGAGATCATATTGTTATATGTAACCTAATATGTATTTCAGAATTAAAATTATATTTGTCAAATTAAAAATTATAATTCATAAAATGCTGTATAAACCATACTAATGTATACTCTTCTTTCTTACGTACACACCCCTGTCTAATTATGGGAACAGATTTCGGTATGATAACTTAATCAATTAACCTTTTTACGAAAAAAACTAATAACACTGAAGTGCCTTAAGTGTTTATGTCGACTGGAATCCCAGATTTTTATGTAAGAAATAAAAAAAAAACAAAGACAGACCTTCAGAATTTCGCTAACTGTATATCCATTTAATGGGTCTATATAGGAATGGGGAGGGGCTGTGTTGCCAAGGTCGGGGGATCAGCAGGGGCTAATTCGCACCCTCTCCCTTTCACCTCCTCTTTGACTCCCATCTGCCTCGACCCTGTAAAGTTCAGACTCGGTGTGTCGTCGCCATGGAGAATTATATTCCCATCTAATACAGTGATAATCAAAGTTTACAAGACAAGTACTTCAGAAGTCAATGTTTACTTACATTAAAAGCATTTTGATTAAACATGATAAAACCATTTAATGATAAACTTGGTCATTAAAAATGACGGTACAATGAGTTAGAACCTGCAGAAATTCTGTTCTGTAAGTTTCATCTCCCCGAGATAACTTCGGGTTATGATAAATGTAACCACTGACAGCATGTTGAGATAAAAGTTTTCCGAGCACGTGAATAATGATCATTAGAGGTATTAAGATCATCTCATCCTCATTAGTTCACTATGAAATGAATTATATTATCCAAATAGATTATCAACACTTGTGAGAGAGAGAGACAGCTAGCGTTTATTTTTAAATATTTGCACAGTTCAAAATCTACATATGTAATTGAAGATCTTAAGAAATTATCTGATATTTGAAAATCATGACTTAATTGAATTATGGGGCTTATGCACTTTCTCATTTAGATTTTGAAGTCTGTTATTTTTCTTTGTCGCCTCCATGGTTTCAATACTGTAGGACCGAAGCATCACTGAAGACCCCTAGAAGGATAAAATAACCGCATGATAAAGTTTGATTAATTAGTTTGCTTTCTTATAACTATTTCGAAAGTTCATGTGTTGAAAGGTTCGAAACTCTTTTTAATTCAGGTCGGAGAACCCTATATAGAATTAGCAGAATCAACATTTTGTATAATATGGTATATATTGGAAGTTTAATGGAAATTTTGTTAATTATACCAGTTGGTCTGAAAACGTCAAAATTGTTGCCATTGTGAAAGTTTCTAGACAGAGAAACAAGTTGTCGGATCACACGTTGTTGTAAATGACAGCTGTAGTGGTGGTATGCCAGGTACTACCTTCTCTAATTCCCTACCTCCCACTCTCCTCTCCTCCCACTCGCCTCTCCTCCCTCCTCTCTCATCCCAAGTCAGTAGTAGATATTAGCTACTTATCGTGTCTTCCCTACTATTTTCCTCATTCCCCTCCACCCATCTATACGGTCAGACTTATCTCTGATCGCCGATCTCTACATTGGGTTTTCCTCATTATCACAGTAATCATCACGCGCAGAAGCGAACGTGCAGCCACGGCACGTGAAATCAACACCGCCAATCAGGTTATCCGTTACATATTTCACATGATTTTCATGTCATGTATTCATCAGATAAAGTGAAGGCTGTAGAAGTTAACAGAGTTTTTTTCTGAATACTTTGGCTTATTTTTCTGCTATCTTTTGACACCATGCTAATTAGCCCTGTCCGTTATCGGACGCCCATGTTTCGCTTGACTCCAGGAGAGACGGAATTCAACAAAAATCTGAACGATTTTCTTTTTTTTTTTATATATAGAATATATTTTTCTGTAAATACAACGTCCACGGATATTCTACTCGTTGTCAGTTAACCTAATTTTTGCAATATTTTAAAACTCGATGAAGAAACAATTCAACAGGATCCGACCGTACTTTTATCGCCTTCGTCGCTGATCCTGGCAATACTAATTACTGGCAAATCAAATTCGATGTCGTCTTTTTTTCCAGAGTGATAGATACATTTAGTTCCTGACTTCACAATCGTTGTCAGCTTGCGACGTCCCGTGTCCGACAGCCGATTCTGCATCCCAAGATACTGTGTGCAGTGGGATGATTAATGTAGGTTTATCTCACGCGCAAACAGAGTGCACGTGCATTCCATGTCAAAAACAACTGTCCTTTTGTAAAACCCTCGTTATTTATTTGAAGTTTCGGTTAAGCGTTCTGACAAGGAAATTATCATGACCGACCGTAGGCTTTCTGAACGTTCCTGAAACAACATTCGGCACACAGTTATGGCGAAAATCTCACCGGGTTTCGAGGTTGGCGGGATTTAATGTCTGCTTGCCACACAAGACGTTTTAAAAACGGCCCGAGATCTTTCTCGAAACTAACAGTAAACACTCATTATAGTCAGATAATAAATCAAATTCGATGCCTTATTTTTCCTTCTAACGTTTCTGTTGATTTTTAATGTTTCGTTTTGCCTGGTCTGTTCTGGTATGAAGTATTGTCCTTGTAAGTAAAGTTCTGATCATTTTAGACAATTTGTTTCGGTTTCTCTCGTCCCTGTTTGATGACAATCAATTTCAGTTTATATTGTTCTCGTGTACTAGCTCTGTTATATTTGACTGTGTGTGTTAACATTGTGGTTTGGTTTGTTCCCACGTGTTAGTACTGTGGTACATATTTACATACGGTGATATATTTCGCCAGTGTTGTCGTTATGGTTAATGCTCTATGCAAAGTGTCACTTGCGTTTTGACATTTATTTATTTACTTTGTTATATTCATTTATTTCTTTATTTGTTTTGTTATATTTTAACGCCACTGGTTACTCTCTCTTGTCTTGATGCTTTTTTGTGTCTATATTGACAACAACAATATTTTTAACGTCCATAATATCTTCTCATGTGGAAAATTTTATCAACAAATAACTTTATCAAATCCTGTGGTGGACATTAGCATTCAGCCAGTTCCTCCTGCCAATACATTTCTCTACCATTCGAAACATATGTTGATATGATCCAAGCTGTAACTTCTTTCATCAAAACGACAAAAAGGTTCTAATCTAATTAGTGAAGACTAGCAGAACTCTCCTATTTTAATCTTTCTCTTCATCCCTCGCCTTTTTCCCTTCTTTTTGATACTTCGAATATTAATAATTGATATTGAACCCTAGTGTATGTTTAAAGTTGTGCCATCACATGCTCTCTGTACTTATTGTGTAGTGTAATGTTGGGAGACCGCCTGGTAAAGTGTAATGACTTTTTCTCTGCCCCTTTAATGCATCACATATATAATGTCAATTAGATTTTGTTACAAAAAAAACAAACAACAACAACAACAAACGGATAGATATGTTTTAACCCTCATTGTGTTAACAAATGCCTATCATAACTGCAGTTAAGCACGGTCCGTAGAAAGTCACAATAATGTTTACATGGTAACGCGTGTTAAAGACAAAATTTTAAAATTGCTGGCCAATCATGATATTCGAAAGACATAATAATGAGCAACAGAATGCTTACAACATACAGATATCGTTTGAACCGAATGCGCAAATTGGCAATCGTCACTTGTCTATATCCACGCGATCCGTAAACCCAATCAAAATCCTCACCGAGAAACTCAAACTTTAATTGTTTTAAAAATTTAACACCGTGAGAAACACGTAAAGAGCAAAAATCATTAGATAGTTGAAATTATTCAAATGAGTGTCGAACTTGGGTCGGTTTTCCGTAATTGTTCGGCTCCTGATTTAATTATACCTTCCGACATCCGGTGGCTCAGACCAAAGTCCTGTATTGAATTCCTCAAAGATTTCTAAAACAGTTTCGGTCAAAAAAAACAACCACAATTAATGTTTCTTGTATTACTTAAGTTCAGAGATGCCAGACGTTTGGAAAAGACCTTTATTTCGTTCAATTGCAGCATTTCCAAAATCTTTTGTCATCAAAATTCTGACAGCTTTTGTCTTGTTCGGTAGTTGGTGTCACCGATCATTACAATTGCTCCTTAATTATCCAAACAATAGAAAGAGTACGCCATTATCCGATACAAGTTACCTCTTCTAAGCCAGCTTACTTTTAAATCATTTGAAATGTAATTACACACGTCTACATAAAACGTGTGTTGAAGTGAAAAACGTTGGGAGGGTTTCAATCACGTATTTGGGTTGCGATCTATGCGGTGAATGCAAGAGGTGACAGTTCAGTGACGTATTTAAACCTTCTGTATGTTTGCATACACGAAACGCTAATAACATTTTGATTGTAGTCTGTATGCTTTCATGTATTCTATAGTTTAGTTAGTTATATTACGTCACTGGCTTATCGGTTAGTTTGTTCTGTACAAATCATGTGCGCGATAAATCCTTTCTATTAAATTCGTGATGTTTATGCGTGTGAGGCAATGCTTACCTATCGAAATCTCACACAGTTAATTATACTAGTTGTAGGTACGGTAACAATGATTATAAAATATCGCTGAATATTAATTCGAAGTTTCATTCTTTCCTTCTTTTTAATTAATCAGTCGATTTATCATCAAAGACACTATATTCTCATTTCAAAATTATTTCAGAACTCGAATTTAAATTCACACGCTTAGAAACTTAAAAACGGCATGTTATTGGCCCCTCTAAACTGTCGTTACATCGAATTCAAAACCTATTATCATCGAGAATCTCGTTACATACAGGACGTGATGAGAGGGGTCAAAGGTGAAGTGAGTTCGCACCTGAAATTGACAGCCGCGGCATGTTTCAGTCCGACGCGTCTGTCAACATGGCCCATGTAATTGACATGCCCCAGCTTCTCATCAGAAATCGACAGTAATCGAATCTCCGACTTGAAAAGTATTTTGACAGTTAACTAACCTTTTCTGATGCGGTTAATGTCATTTTCTACAACGTGTAGCCCGGATGTACCGCCATGTTTTTGACATTTGATCGACCTTCGCCGGCGGGGTCATATTTGCGCCTGACAATCCCACAATAGAATGATACATCGCAATTAAAGCTAGCTCCCATTGTATGAAAACATACCCGTATCAAAACTGACAAGTGTACAATAATCTAAATGACAATGTAAAGGCTGTCCCCATAATATAGCCATCATTTCCCCGTCGTAGATCTACGTATCTCCGCGAACAGACAACTGCCTGTACATAGAATGTATCTGTATTTACTTCATAAGTATTCAACGCGTAGCCGAATTAACTACAGTACATTTTTACCATCTTGTAATTTTTTTATTCCCCTTGGTCGAAATATCGGAGCATACTGTTTTTGTGCTGTTTATCTATCTGTTTGTCTCTCTGTTGTCAACATAACGTTGCCCATAACTATTGTAATATAAGAGGCAGGGCTTTCATATTTGGCATGTGTGTTCCATGTGACAAAACCTTTCCGGTGGTGCCATAATTTTTACCACGTGACCTTGACAGTGGCCTTTGACATACATTTAAAAAATTGCGCATGCAATTCGCACATGCCTTACACGGTACGATTTTAATGTCCCACTTCAGAATTTTATTGCAACCCGGAAAATAGTGTTTCATAGACTCACATTGTTGGTATATAATCTGTTTACCATCTCGTCACACTATTTTCGACCTTTGTGTACATAGTATTATGGTCGATTTCTTACCATCTCGTACACTACGTACGTCAGGGATAGTACCAGTGTTATAAGATGAAGGTGACTGTGTAGTCATCGAAATGTCACACTCTTATCTTCTACCGGTTGTATTATAAGATGAAGGTGACCGTGTAGTCATCGAAATGTCACACTCTGATCTTCTACCGGTTGTGTTATAAGATGAAGGTGGCCGTGTAGTCATCGAAACGTCACACTCTAATCTTCTACTGGTTGTGCTATAAGATGAAGGTGACCGTGTAGTCATCGAAACGTCACACTCTAATCTTCTACTGGTTGTGTTATAAGATGAAGGTGACCGTGTAGTCATCGAAATATCACACTCTAATCTTATACAGGTTGTGTTATAAGATGAAGGTGACCGTGTAGTCATCGAAACGTCACACTCTAATCTTATACAGGTTGTGTTATAAGATGAAGGTGACCGTGTAGTCGTCACACTCTAATCTTATACAGGTTGTGTTATAAGATGAAGGTGACCGTGTAGTCATCGAAATATCACACTCTAATCTTATACAGGTTGTGTTATAAGATGAAGGTGACCGTGTAGTCATCGAAATATCACACTCTAATCTTATACAGGTTGTGTTATAAGATAAAGGTGGCCGTGTAGTCATCGAAACGTCACACTCTAATCTTCTACTGGTTGTGTTATAAGATGAAGGTGACCGTGTGTCAGTCACACTCGAAATATCACACTCTAATCTTATACAGGTTGTGTTATAAGATGAAGGTGACCGTGTAGTCATCACTCTAATCTTATACCGAAATATCACACACTAATCTTATACAGGTTGTGTTATAAGATGAAGGTGACCGTGTAGTCATCGAAACGTCACACTCTAATCTTCTACTGGTTGTGTTATAAGATGAAGGTGACCGTGTAGTCATCGAAATATCACACACTAATCTTATACAGGTTGTTCAGCAGTGTTCATTTTCTCTTGACACCTGCCTCCTTATCTCCTTTCCTGTTTTCTCTTCATTTCTAATGATTTGAAAGATATGAATGATATATGCTTCACGCCATTGCGAAATAACGTGTATCTTGATAAAATCGTTAAATTACAAGTCGGATCTTTAAAGTGTATCGCTCATTTTTTTAAATTCATTTCTTTTTATGTTACATTTTCATTCAAATTGCATTTGATTATTAATAGATAATAGGAAAGAAAAAAAAAATAGATTTTCCCAAGGCATTTTTTAAATTATCCAACAAAATCAGAAGTAATCTAAGATTAGATAACTAAATAGATGTATACTACATTTCTATGTTTTCTTCAAACAGTGAAGTATAGAGAAATCTCAAATCGAATTATTTTGTATTAAGGTGATAGTATATTAACAGCGCACGTGAAATTTACATGTTATTGCTGAAGACACTATATACACTCTCTGTATCTATATGTAATGTTATGTCACATACAAAAGTTAAAATCACTGTCATCTAATTAGTCATTTTGTGCGTGTTTTTAAATCAATATTTCTTGAACCACCTTAGAACTGTTGAACAGACTGTGTGTAATGTCGGATAGAAAGACATGTTTCGTACAGTATTTATTTACTGGAGCTGGTGCCTCGGAGATACGCTCTTTTGGATTACGTCACTCATACAACTGTCAATAACCGTGGATTTTTTTATAAACAAGTGTTGATTACTATAAGCCGAATATCTCCATAAAGTTTATATATTTTGATGTTATGTGATGATAGCCACCGATAAACTTCTGTCTATGTTTTATACTGAAGATGAAACATGTACATCTCCGTAACGTTTGATAACACTGTAGGCATGATATGTGTCATTTTTTAATAACAAATATTTTTGACTTCGGCAGAACACGGGAGTAAGTACAACATTCACACCTTTAATTTTAGGCGCATTTTAACCAGATGAAAAAAATTTAAGATATCTTTACTTTTGTGTTAAAACTCAATAAAACCGAGAGACTCAGGTTTATATCAAATATCACATCTTTGTTATATAACGTGCCGTTGTTCAGTTTCCATGGTTTTGATGTCTGGTTTTAACATCTGACATAATGAATTTTCAGTACACACAATAAATGCAGATCGCGCATGGTCACGTGTGTCCTTACACTGCGGGAGCCGCCATTTTGGAATGTTAGATGCCCCGCACATATTTGCCGCAGAATGGAACCCCACGGGGCTCAACCCATCATTCTACACATAAATCCCATTCGGTACGGACAATTTCCTATAAAATATTACTTCCAAGTCTATCATGCCTGCTTACGATATTATATTCATGACGACATTTAGAGCGGAAAGCCGTCAGAACCAGATGTACGGGCTTCACATTCGTCAGAGAATGAATATCCCTCTGAAGTTTTATATCTTGTTATCAGACAATGCAATTGTATCAACGCCACAATACTGTGTGAATTAAGTTTTATATAACGGGGTTTATGCGACACGTGAATCGTCGACTTTTCCAGCCATGTGCATTTCGTCCTAGTGTTTGTCATATGCTGTAAAATAAAACACACCATCTTGCTTGTCCATGTGTTCTTTCCGCAATGGAAAGCTTAATGGACATGCGTTTTCCCCGTTTTTCTTCTTTTTATATTGATAGAATCCGCTATATATTTGTACTTTCATCATATTCTCTATATTAAGAAATTATTTACATATATATTAGGCTTGTATGATAGATATTAAAAATACGGTATTGTAAACATTTTAAACGTTTTACATTCATTGACATATTTGGTGAGAGAAATTTGAATTGTCGCTGTATTGAAAACAAACAAACAAACAAACAAAACAAACAAACAGAAATTGGAAAGAAATGAATATGAATAATTACAGTTTAACGTAGAAAGAACATATTTTTGATAAGTGCTCTCTGGTATTCACACACAGAACAGAGGCCTCGTGTTGTGTAAAAGAACATAGCGTTATGCTCACACCATATCTAGTAACAATTTTCTTATCTTTTAACTTTCATGGTTTTAATGGCTTGCAATATGTTTCATAAGATACTCCGGGTCTCTCGCACAATAAACCTCTTGCACGCGCTTTTATCCGGGCTTACAAGAGTGACTGATGAAAATTAGAAAAAAAAACCTGTGTCGCAATTGTATAATAAATAAATTTTAATTTTAATTTGTAAAAGAAAGATAGATCCGTCTCACTGCCTGATGCTGTCAGGTGCTTTCTTCTGGCTGTTCGTACATAGGATGTTTGTGTGGGATGCCGGATGTACTACAATTGATGTGTCTTAGAAGGAGGATTGTTCTGTAACCTGTCGTATATTGTACCTATATGATAAATTATGTGTCATATACTTCTTTGTCTTTGTACAATCCTTTGCGATTGCAGGACGGAAAGCGGATTCTCTTGGTGGACTTCTGTAATTCTCGACATTCATTACAATTTCCCCAAGCCACGTCTAAGCTCTGAAGAATGCCAGCACCGGCTCTGTATTTAACGATGTTTTCGGGCTATCTTTTCATATGGATCATTGAAAAGTCTTGTACAAAATCAAAAAGAAAAATATCAAAATGTCAACAGAATCAGGAAACTACAATCAAATTAAACTATGGCAAAATATTAACAAAAGAAATATTCACACGAATACTCCCGGAAAAGGCACAGGGAAAATTACACTAGGTGTTCCAGAAGTATTAGCGTCTTCTGCTTCGTCGACGAGGCCGCCAATCTTGGTCGATCCAAGTAAGTAATGTCACGTTCCCAAATTAAACACTATAAACAACAACTGAACTAGCAGGTATACTAAAGAGCATAAAACGCGTCCAACTTCAAATTTTAAAAGGAAATGAAATATTTCTCAATGAGATCATTATGACGACTGTAAAAATAACTCATCTTTTTCATCATTATGCATCTCTGAATTGAATTCGAATCAACAGCGACAATTAATTCAAAAGAACTATAAAATACTGTGTCTTATGCTTAACTGCAACAAGGGGACATTGGTTTGTGTAGTCTATCGTATTTTACTTTATGAAGAGTGGAAATGTGCCTCCAACTGGAACGTCTCCAAAACACTGACGATCGTCCTTGAGACTTCGCCTAGCAACCTTTTTATCTGTGTTTTGTACCAGAGTATTATCAAACCCCTGGCACTGAATCGTCGAAAAATGTGAGGACTCGTAACGCTTGAACCAACATTCTAATTGTTGTTACAAAAACAATATTGATATCGCCTTTTCATCTAATACCTTTAATTATCGTGTATGTAAATGCAGTGTTGTGTTATCCAAAAGTCCTGTTAGTATTGGTTTAATTGGAACTTGTCATTTTAACGGTGGGTGATTGTCTTAAACAGGACATTAGATGGGCCATTTAGAACGGCATTATCTCTAATCTCTTTAATCCCAGCTGATAGAAAGTCACTATTTGTTGTTTCTTTCAGAAAGTCGTACGCAGCGGAAAAAACGGTAACGAATCGTTTAAAAATTACTGACACTACTTGCTTGTTCCATAGGCTAAGTTTGTAATGTAATCAGATTTCAGAATCTAACATCGACGGAATTTAACCACATAATCACCTCGGTAGCAACGTGATGTAATAAACAAGTTTTGTGTGACCTTGACCCCTGAACCTGAAAGACTATTATGATTCATTTATTGTTATCGTTCCTAAACAATAATGATTGACGTCACAAAAATGGATTAACTGATTGTTGGTAAAACAAGAACGACACATGAAAAATTATATTGCATTGAAACTTGTTGAACTCTTCAGTTTTTTTTAGGGATCAAAAATCTTTTTTAAAAACCTTATTAAAAAGGAATCTTTAAGAACCTACAACTTACTTAAGATCTTCTGTTTCATAAATAACAAATCTTTGATTTAAACATATTTTATTGTCGACAAAAGACAAATGGATAAGAGACAAGTTCTTACAACTTATAAACTCTTCTCCACAAATACAGTACAGATAATATATTACAACACGTGACATATATTCGTACAATAAACATAAAAATACAGAATTATAGATTTCATGTTTAAATCAGTTTGTGGATCCATAATGCTGTATAATCAGGAGTTGATGAGAGAGGGAGGGAGAGAGAGAGAGAGAGAGAGAGGGAGGGAGGGAGGGAGAGAGAGAGAGAGAGAGAGAGAGATTCATGGACGACTGCATTAGTAAAGATTCAGGTAGCATCAAATCGTTTGGACTGTTGGATATATGTTTGAACTGATTTTACTATTTCGCAATTAGTTTGATATGAATAAGAGTTAATGAACAAATCTTTCATGTTTTTGACTGCCTCAAAAAACAAACCAAAGCAATGGTACGTCGTGATTGACGCAAATCTTAATCTCCCATTTTCATGAAAACCCAGTCAGTCAATTTTGGTAAGTTTTCAGTATAATACTTGATTGTCTTATAACAGGAGTATGCATGCATGTCACTGTTTAGGAAAATGGTGGTAGTGTTTATAGCAAACGGCTGACACTAGGTGTCACTGATAATCCTTGGAATATTTCCACCAATCAGAAATCTAAGATTGGTAACAATAGACTGAACCCGTAACTGCGTTACGTTTAGCCTAAAAAACTAGATACTCCTTTATATGCTTACCTACCCTTGAATTGTGCTCCTAGGAATACATTTTTGGCTGTATGTATTGATCGAACAGCTTCGATAAAAACAATGGTCAGTTACGAGGCTGTAACTGTTTGGAATCGTACAGGAGTAAATAAGGATAAGAGAGAATATGACTTAAGTGGGAGATAGAGTCATAACTATTAATTGAATCCTTCCGCCAATGGGCAACATGACTGTCGTAAAATAAAGAAGTCTTTGGTGTGATATGGTGCAAAGTAAACACGGTACATACACTCTACAACATAAACTTAAAGGTTCACCGTGTTCGCTTAGGGAGGGAGTTTGGTTCCATTTTATTGACATGTACCTTACCAGGCAGCGGCAATTGAGGAACAAATAAAATGCTTTTAACGTGATGTAAATTACATGATAACCTTCAGTTTTATTACAAATCCGCAAACTTTCATGGGCGACCCCACTCTAGGCCGGTACTAAAGGTGTCACCCGTAGTTGCGTTCCCCTCTATCAAGTCAGCATCGCACATACGCATAACCTACATGTCTAGGAAAACTGCCCCACGTGATCCCCAAGCCACACGTGAAACGTCACCATTTGACGCGCAGGAAACTACGGTAGCCATAACGTTCAAGAGATTTGGACTGAAAAAAACCTGGAAGTGACCTCAGCGGAACTGGTTCTTTACAAACGTTTACCTTAATGGCTATACAGTCGAATTTCGTTATTTCGAAGTCGACAGAACCGTAAGAAAAATTCGAGTTTACCGAGTATTGTATTTAAGTGCGATCGAGGGTTTTATGAAAAGTTCGACTGTAACAATGAAAATACTTCGAATTAAACAGGGTCTTCGAATTATACGTGTTCGAGATAACGAGGTTTAACTGTATTTGACCCCATGAAAATTTAGTCTTAGAACATCTTGCATCTATTTTGAATTATCGCAACAAAATTCACGTCATTCAAACAAATAGATCATATACAATTTTTATTAGAAAAAAAGTTAAAGTTTATATTTAACTAACATTATGTTTCAGAGCACCTTTGCATCAATCGTTAATTGGAAAATACATCTTTGAAGGAGTTAAAATATAAATCGTTTGACCTTTTGGCCTTAATCATATCAATCTATGCTCATCATGGTGATCGTTTTAGACTCCAGTACAGCTCTGATATAGATGTTTTTGACATGAAGTTGTAACAAATAACAGGTAACTGAAACTAACTGCACGTAACTAACGCAGTTTGAGTAAGTACATTACGTGTTGACCTTACACAAATTGTTTATATGCGGTTAAGTCACAATGTAGTCTCCAGTTCCTCATCACTTGACTCCCGTATCACAGTCCCTTTTTAATTACAAAACTAACCAGGCCTTGTGGTGGATGATTTAAATTTAGAATCGTCACATTCATTACATATTTACGATGTTAAAAAACAATAACGGGTGTGTGTATGCGGGTCCGATTATAGTGCACGTGAAGCAGTTTAAAGGACTTTTGGTGGTTGATAAACACCTTGTACATGTGGGCCGTTGGTATGTTTTATTACGCTAGAGAAAACATACAAAATCATTAATGCTGTCGCCATCTTTACCAAGTTTCCGGAAGGCGCACCCTAATGTTAGAATGTCGATAGTAGCCACGGACACCATGTTGTTACATCACGGGTCATCCTGTCATCATGGACATTGATGAATGGTGGAGGTAAAACTACATACGACTTTTGGTAATTAGTAATTATTTATCGGCTATCTTGGCCTTGTAATTAGTGGAGGTTATCTATAAGATGAACTCTATTTTAAACATAGGAAGATTCCCAATCTATGCCGACTTTGACAAACGACATGTATCTCCGTCCAGTCGACGCCGGCGCTGAAATAGGCTTGGCGGGTTTCTGTAGTTATATAACTGACTGCCAGCGTAGGTACACTGGACTTAAACCAGATTAATATTGTCTATACTGATTCGGGGACTGTAAGGCACTTTTGAAAACCAGTGCTCCTGTCGATCATGTGTGCAAAGTACACCAAATTCTGGTATACAATCAAGGATGTAATTCAAATGTTGTCCTGAGAGATTGGAATTTCACTTATATCCAGATATTCTGACTTTCGGTGAATTACAAAATACCTATTAGATTTACTGCGTCTGCAGCAACAAAACACGTACAACGCTCAAGGTCAAGGCCATTCCAACTCCCCGGAAGTCTCGACAAGGTCATTCATGAATAAAATTAAATGCAATCGCGGGTTTTTGGATGGGGAAAAATATGTAACAGAATTTGTTAAACCTGTGTTGGTTAATATTTCGAGTGTTCTCAGTATCTGTTCATCCTAGTGTGTGAGTTATAGTGCATATTAAATATATCCTACAGAAATGAATGATCCTGTTTAGTAATCACTTTGATTGATTCGTCACCGCCTTATACAAATAAGGACGTTACGGTTCGTTAAGCATCCGACATAAAAGCATAAGGACATTATTTTCATTTAATAAGGAATGTATGTTATGGTCACGTGATAGCCACAGGTCAACACCCGGCTAATAACCTTTTATAATTTTTCAATTTCCTGTTGAATAGTTTGTTACCGGTAACTACAAACCGAAACCATTTGTAACAATTCCGGAATCTCATTTACCAGAAACCGCCGAATTAATTAGTAATGGCCGCGCGAGTACTCGGAAAAGATATCACGTATAATTGCTTTTTCTATTCTTCAATTATGAGTGTAACCGCTGAAACAGTCTGTCTGTAAATGGTTCGCCCGAAGCAAAACTTTTTTTCTTCGTTAGAACAAAATTGACATACAAAGAATCCGTCCAAACACGTCCTTTTTTCTGACGGTTATTTCAATTATAATTGGAATTGGAATGGTTTTAATCATATTTGTATTTCATTAAGACTGCGGTTTAAAATTAATTTTGTAACCTTTTTTTCTTTAAGCCAGGTTTGGACACACGCCAGATGACCAGTTGCCGTGAAAGGGTATACCAAGGTGCTAAAGAGTGTGCTTGGTCCTTCTGTTGTAGATCAACAATGACCCGTAACCTTTATGGAACACACCCAACAAAGGAAACAGTGACGCATTATGGGTAAAAGCCCTCAACTCTATAGTTCTTATATGATAAAGAATTTTGAAGGATAAATAAATCGATATCATTCCTGATCATATAGAGTGTTAACCTGTGTTTCCTCCGACGGCTACAACAAACATAAGACATTTTGACGGACAGGACTAGTGTGGAACCGAAAGCAAACCTCTATATAAAAACGCATGGATGTGCTAACTTTATAATTGTTGTTAAAATAAGTAGTCGGTTCCTTCACATCTACTATACGTATATCGATCATCTAAAGCCACGTATTTTGTTCTGTATAGATTCTCCGTTTCCTCAGCACAGACCACGGTTCACGCTGTCCAAAATACCGTCACACGAATTACTCTGTCCTGGAACATTTTCACTCCAGCCTATTTTCGCCCTTGCACCATTATTCACGAACTTGCCTGTGGGTATTATATAAAAGAGTTATATAAATGTTACAAATCCCAACCCCAACCCCCTCCTCCACTCCCACCCCTCCCCTTCTCCCATATTAAACTTGCCCTCCCTGTTCATGCACGAAAACAAAAAGGGCAAAAAATAAATGGAGGCGAAATAAAACTGATTTTGCTTAATCTTTTTTTAAAAATTCTTTTCTTTTCGAAGTTACAAAAATAAACATACGATACCTAAAAAATAAATTGAAAAGAAACTTAGCGTAAGAGATACAAATTTTGAAATGAATCTCGCTCTTAGTTTACACTGCATAGTGTATTGAATCGATGGCTTTCTACAGCTTACTCAGCAAGATGGCTCCGGCAGAAGTAGGAAATTTAAAGCGCAAAACCATAACCTGCTCTATCGATTTGAGACAATAAATACATGTTTTTATTTTATACATCGATTCTTTGTGGATTATCATTCTGTGTAAACATAAAAATGATTCTGCCGGATATGCCCACCAATTTTTGAATTGGCTTGTATCCTCATGCAGTGAGCAATATTTGTTTTCCGAAACATAATTTCCCTCCTGTTGTGTAGTTATATAATCAGGAAGTTAAGTTAGAAATAGTTATCTTTTTTCGACTTCTCATCAATATTTTGAAATCAGTAACGTACGGAAACATGTGAAAAACAGCAAAGAATAGGCGAAAAGCTTCCTTTTTAAAGTTCTTACCGGTCTGACCAGAACTGCCAATAATATTAGAGGAATCTGTAAACAGCTTAAAGCCCACGCTCATGAAAAGTAGTGCTCGTTTAAACATCATCAAATTGTACCAGTTTTCGTCAGAGTCATAATATACACTGCTGGATCATAAATTCACACTTTTCACTAATCTATTGCAATTGACAGATTTGGGTTTACAAACAAACGATAATACTTAGAATATAACGACAGGGTTCCTCAGGGTGCCCGCCTTTCATCAGGCCAACATCTTCCTCGTTTAAGCGTCAAAAACGTGATAAGTAAGGAAATATATATAACACTGCAGTTATGCTCGTCTCGCGAGCACGCGCTCACGTCCATCACGATGTAATTATTCCGACCAGCTGCACGTTCAGTTAGCTGACCGGATTCACACAATCAGGTCATCTATATAATATATAGCTACTGAAAGACGACTTCTCAGCAATCAAAAGTTTGAAACTTCTACAAAAATATCCTCTGATGGGCATGCTACAAAAAAAAACTCTGGTGGACAGGCTACAAAACCCTTTCTGATGGACATGCTACAAAAACCTTGATGGGCGTGCTACAAAAACCTCTGATGGGCATAATGCAAAATATGATTGTCAGCATATAGCAAATATTACTTAAATCTGGCCTCCTTCTACCCCGGCCGAATGTAGAGGAAAGCTGTAGAGATTGTGCACAGACTTGCAATTTAAACTATGATCTTTTAATTGGTTTAAAAGGGAAACTTTACTGAAAAGTCATTCATTTGTCAGAATTTTCTTTTGTGGAGATGGTAGATCATAATATTATGTAGATTGGCCAACATGATGGAAAACTTTACTCTTTTCCAGTCTCAAGTGATCAAGTGAGATTTCTAAAAATAGTAAATTACACACTACAATTCTCTTCTGCTTTCACTAATCAAAGTTTCACTTTCTACTTTCCTAATTACTGTTGATTGACTTTGGCAAAGTTTACTCTCTGTTGGTGCAGCGTTTTGACTTGCCATATGCAGAAACGAGATTTGAGGTAACATCACGCGTGATCTATCATGACAACCATTCACTGTGTTTTGTTTCATGATTAGCTAATCTTGAGAAAAAACATTGTTATTACGATAAGGATGCGCTATTTCACTAATCAGTTATAATTTTATGGCATAAAACCAAATCGAGATGTAATGCTTACGTAACATTTTAGCATGAATATCGTTCATTGTGCTTCAGCAGAAGCATAATGGTCCCGTGCATATCACGTCTGATCGGCACGCTATAAAACACCCTTTGGTTGTCATGTTGCAAAACAATTCTAGATCTTGTAGCCGTTCTGAGAAAAAACAAACTCTTAAGCATGCTACAAAAACCAAAGGGTCGTCATACTGCACAAACTGAAGGGTTGGCATACTACAGACACCAAAGGGTCGTCATGCAACAGAAACCAAAGGGTTGACATGAAACAGAAACCAAAGGGTCGTCATGTCACACAAACCTAAGGGTTGACATGAAACAGAAACCAAAGGGTCGTCATGTTACACAAACCTAAGGGTCGGCATGAAACAGAAACCAAAGGGTCATCATGTTACAGAAACCAAAGGGTTGACATGAAACAGAAACCAAAGGGTCGGCATGAAACAAAAACCAAAGGGTTGGCATGTTACACAAACCTAAGGGTTGACATGAAACAGAAACCAAAGGGTTGGCATGTTACACAAACCTAAGGGTCGTCATGTTAAAGAAATCAAAGGGTCGGCATGCTATAGAAATCAAAGGGTCGGCATGCTATAGAAATCAAAGGGTCGGCATGCTACTGAAATCAAAGGGTCGGCATGCTACAGAAACCAAAGGGTCGTCATGTTAAAGAAACCAAAGGGTCGGCATGCTACAAAACCGAAAGGTCGTCATGTTAAAGAAATCAAAGGGTCGGCATGCTATAGAAATCAAAGGGTCGGCATGCTATAGAAATCAAAGGGTCGGCATGCTACAGAAACCAAAGGGTCGGCATGCTATAGAAATCAAAGGGTCGGCATGCTACTGAAATCAAAGGGTCGGCATGCTACTGAAACCAAAGGGTCGGCATGCTATAGAAATCAAAGGGTCGGCATGCTACAGAAACCAAAGAGTCGGCATGCTACTGAAATCAAAGGGTCGGCATGCTACTGAAATCAAAGGGTCGGCATGCTACTGAAATCAAAGGGTCGGCATGCTACTGAAATCAAAGGGTCGTCATGCTACTGAAATCAAAGGGTCGGCATGCTACTGAAATCAAAGGGTCGGCATGCTACTGAAACCAAAGGGTCGGCATGCTACAGAAACCAAAGGGTCGGCATGCTACAGAAATCAAAGGGTCGGCATGCTACAGAAACCAAAGGGTCGGCATGCTATAGAAACCAAAGGGTCGGCATGCTACTGAAATCAAAGGGTCGGCATGCTGCTGAAATCAAAGGGTCGTCATGTTAAAGAAACCAAAGGGTCGGCATGCTACAAAACCGAAAGGTTGGCATGCTACAAAAGCCGAATTGACTGCTTGCTACAGAAACTAAAAGGTCGATAGATTACATTTAAATCACAAAAATTCATCTAAACCCAGATAAACTCTTGGCGGCAAATTGTCAGCATCCCAAAGCGACATTCATCACTCAGAGTCAGCTAGCTTACCAAAGGCTCCCAAGGGATGAAAAGTGATTCAAAAGGGGCATAACAGGGCGAACACCACGTGGTTTCAAGAAATTAATGCATTTTGATATTAGATGCGGCGTTTATATCACTTCAAATTTGATATCTAATTTGAATAATCTATTTTGCTATGATCTTAGGGACGAGGTAAGGATGTGTTTTCGTTATATTTAAGTCATCTTCATGCCTTTCCATGGCCACTGAGAATTGGCCGTTATTTGTGGGTGAGAAAAAGGGTTTGTTTGGTGATATCAAGCAATGAAAAACATATCAAAAACTAATTTGGATCCATCAGATGTTATCTTGTATGATAAAAACCGCAATGCAGTTTTTCTTCCTGTCAGAAGTTAAAAGAATTGACGATGTATTTTTACGGATCAAATGAATACTGTCAGTTTGATACATAAAATTAAGGAAAAAATGAAAAATTGATTCGTTTAGAGAAAAAAAATCGTATTTGCTTGTCCGAGTTATCATAGGCGTTACAATAAACGAGCATCACCAGTACCTATTCCGAACCGTTATTTCAGATTTACTCAGCACAGAACTTGGGACACCGTCAGCGAACGGTGCAGTCGTTATTCTATTTGTCAAACACATTTTCTACAAATGCTATTATTCAATAGCCGGCTAATCAAAAAATCTGATACAAGCCATTTGTCACCCAGCTTTCCGGAAACCACAGTCCGGGCACGCTTCGGAAATTCGACCAGTTGTCTGCATCAAGTTCTGATAGTATTTTCAAATATATCTCTGGAATCCAACTCATCATTCTGTGTCCGGAATTGGCCGTCACAGTTTTATTTGCTTGTCGTCTTTTAATAATCTCTATGAGAAATGTAGCAATTTCATATTTTATCTCGGAATAAAACAATCAAATTTGTTGGAATTGTCTAGTCCGTTCGAAGATGCGGTCAATTGATGGGCCGTCAAGTTCCCGCCATTCCTTGTTCATCTCGATGTTGCCTGAATTGGAACTCTGGCGCCATTTTGATGACAGTAGCATGCCTAGGGGAAAGGGGAACGCCGATTTTGGCGATCAGAACCAGTCAATTATAAGTACTATTTTCGAGCTGAAAATTGCCATAGACAGAAAACAAAAACAAATATTTTCTGTCAAAAAGTTAACAAGGTGATTGGAGAATCGTGATAAACACCGAGACATGAAATAAGGCAATATTTCCCGTCAGAGTGGAAGTATCGGAAATATCTTTTCAACAAGATGGCCATCTAGCTAGGTGTCAGATATGTACTAAACCATGACAACGAAGAAGAGAAAAGACTCTTTACTTGACGAGAGTTGAGAACGAGAGAAATAATTGTGCCGAGAGAAATAATTGTGCCATCGTGGTAGTATGAAAGATCACGTGACAAAGAAAGAGAGGGAGCGAAATAGTTGTGCTCTCGTGGGAGTATGATAGATCACGTGACAAAGAAAGAGAGGGAGCGAAATAGGTGTGCTCTCGTGGGGGTATGATAGATCACGTGACAAAGAGAGGGAGAGAAATGGTTGTGCTCTCTAGGTAGTACAGTTGTGTGAAAAATCAACGAAAGAACGGGACAAATTGTAATCTCGATCAACCAGGCTCTTGTCTACACACGCTAAGTCCGTTAGCAAATTCCTAGTTACTGACCAAGACTAAGAGAAATTTTTGTGCTCTCACGACGGCGTGATAAGTCACGTGACAAAGAAATAGTGGGGTGGAAATACATTAAATGACAACGACCACCATAGCACGATAGATCTATTGCTAAATCATTTAGTGATAGAACTTTGTGCTTATCACCATAATGTTCTAAACAACGTCCTTTTTTTGTTAATTTATGGCGATAATTTAATGTGATTAATTGACACAATTTTATTTAATTAATTATTGAACATAGGTCACGTGACAAAAGAGGAGAGATATGTAGTTATTCTCTTGTCTTAGTAAGTTGGATTTATATAAGATTTGGTGATATAAGGTTTGGGTTTTATAAGAGCGGAAAGACAGTAATATAACGTGATGATAACATGTGACATGAGTACCTATCATAATACATAGTCCACGTTCGTCAGGAAAATAATCAAATACCACGCATACCAGCCAGTAATAATGCCGACTAAAGATGTTTCTAATTCAAGAGGGTTGTAATTATAGACGAGGTATTTCTTCACAAAACATTAAGGCTGAGGATGGTAGGCTTATATCATCATATCCCATAGTAGTCTTGCTAACTATACAGAGGTGGACAGCGATACAGACCCTGATGTATTATATGCAGGTTTTTTTATTATCTTTTATATAAAAACAAAGAGAAAAATACTGAAGTATTAATAATATAAGCCAAAATTTCAGCGCACTACTGCGGTCTCATATCTTAACGAGTGTCTTCCTAAAGTTAGGTTGTTAAATCGGGGCGGTTCAGCGATGTAAGTCAATAACATTGTTGTTGGCGTGAAAACACATGCTGCATCTGACTAATGGTCATACGAGCCATTGGCCGTCAAATTAAATTACCGCAAGACCGAAGACTGACTAACCATCGTGTTAACATACTTCAGTAGATACAAAACCGACGGAGACTGATGATGATTCAAAATATGTTCAATACAGATAACTAGTTAGACATATAGGGACCAGTTTGTTATGTGTGAATTTGACTGTCCACGGTACTTCCGCTCAGAAGTTTGTTTTCTCTGTTCTTAGTACTTCCGTTCCAGTAGTGTGTTAACACTGACCACGGTACTTCCGTTCAGAAGTTTGTTATGCCTATTCTCAGTACTTCCGTTCAAGCAGTGTGTTAACACTGACCACGGTACTTCCGTTCAGAAGTTTGTTATGCCTGTTCTCAGTACTTCCGTTCCAGTAGTGTGTTAACACTGACCACGGTACTTCCATTTAGAAGTTTGTCATCCTCTGTTTTCAGTACATCCGTTCCAGTAGTGTGTAAACACTGACCTCGGTACTTCCGTTTCGAAGTGCGTTATCCTTGTCGTTAGTACTTCCGTTCAAGAGATTGTTATCACTGTTCTCTGTACTTCCGTTCCAGTAGTGTGTTGACACCGACCTCGGTACTTCCGTTAAGTTAATAGTTATCCCTTGCGTTAGTACTTCCGTTCCAGTAGATTGTTATCCTTGTCTTTAATACTTTCGTTCGGTAGTATGTATCCTCATCTTCCTTATTTGATCCATTCCTTACTTTTTCAGATCATTACCATTACCTTTCTTCATTATTGACTGGATATAACTAACTGCATGTATTATGTGATTGATACTGAGTGTTGATATGTAATTTCAATTCAACGTACAACATTGTCAACATCGAAAGCATCTGTAAAACGATCGCTCAATGTTTGTTCCGGCCTCAGTAACTCAGATACACCACCACCTCTGAAGTCGAATCCATGTTCTATTCCGACCGGCTTCTGACCACCACTACCACGTTCCAGCCCGTTACTGACCAGACAGAAGCCATAAGTTATCGTATAAGTGCCAATTTCAGTTGAGTACAATAAATGTTTTCTGTCGCCTTATCTTGCCCTGTACATCGCCATTACACATCGCCTTCACGCCTTCAGCCTCCCCAACATGGCCAGCACATGTAGTCTGTCTTCTAGTGCTGACGAGGAGAATTATGTCCCGCTGTAACGAGAGTCTGGTGTACACAACAAATTCAATAGACTTCTATGTAAAGTGAAATTTCTTACTGGTATATCCGCGTGTTGTCTGTTCTTGTATAATTATTTTTTCTTATACTTTCGAATTTCACCGGGCCGTCTTCCTGTCGTTCCTGTTTACTTTGGTAACACCCGTTGTTGTGTCCATGTTGCTTCCGTCTCGTTTGGTATTTGCGTTTGTTTCCTTTATGGTCTTTGTCGTGTTCGTCTTGTTTGGTATTTCCTTGTATTTTCATGTGTTGTCACCTTGTTGCTTTCATCTTGTTTGGTATCCCTCTGTATTTCTATGTGTTGTGTCCTTGTTGTTTTCGCCTTGTTTGGTATCTCTCTGTATTTCTATGTGTTGTGTCCTTGTTGTTTTCGCCTTGTTTGGTATCTCTCTGTATTTCTATGTGTTGTGTCCTTGTTGTTTTCGCCTTGTTTGGTATCTCTCTGTATTTCTATGTGTTGTGTCCTTGTTGTTTTCGCCTTGTTTGGTATCTCTCTGTATTTCTATGTGTTGTGTCCTTGTTGTTTTCGCCTTGTTTGGTATCTCTCTGTATTTCTATGTGTTGTGTCCTTGTTGTTTTCGCCTTGTTTGGTATTTCCCTGTATTTCTATGCGTTGTGTCCTTGTTGTTTTCGCCTTGTTTGGTATCTCTCTGTATTTCTATGTGTTGTGTCCTTGTTGTTTTCGCCTTGTTTGGTATCTCCCTGTATTTCTATGTGTTGTGTCCTTGTTGTTTTCGCCTTGTTTGGTATCTCTCTGTATTTCTATGTGTTGTGTCCTTGTTGCTTTCATCTTGTTTGGTACTTCACTGTATTTCCATGTGTTGTCTTCTTGTTGTTTCCACCTCGTTAGGTACTTCAATGTGTTGTCGCATTGTTCCTTTCATCTTGTTTAGTATTTCCCGGTATTTCTATGTGTTGTGTCCTTGTTGTTTTCCCCTTGTTTGGTTTTCCTTGCGCTTCCCTTGATCTCACTATGTTGCTTTGATTCCATTTGTTGTTTCCCCTTGTTGGCTCCTTGTTGCCTCTGTCTCGTTTCGTATTTTCCCGCGCCTTCGTTAAATTGACACACTTATTTGTAATTCCGTAGGGTTTTCCTTTATATTCGTTGTACTATCATCTCGTTTTGGTGATTTGTGGTGTGTATATTCTCTCGACCAGGACAACATTCTTTAAATAAATATTTTCGGTGGCAAAGTGATAAATAACTTGTGAGACCATACCTATATGTTTCTACCACAAAAGTGGGTGTTGTCCAAATTTCCAAGACATTGATATTAATTATTACAATTAATTTGTAAACAACACAATAGACATACGCGCACTAATCTCTTACCGGATGTCACGTGCAGATAATTAACATCATCACGCGGCATATACATTCTCGCCGCCCTTTTTGTTTTTCTGGGTTTTTTTTTAGTCGTTCGCCATTTTGCTAAGTTTGATTATACAACTGTATATCATAATGTTTTTAATATTAATCACTTAACATGACAAACAAATATATCACTAACGTTTTCAGGCCTCGCGGTCATCTTCAGGTGATACACAAAGTTTTTATCTTTTAAAATTAGATATCGAGATTCAATAATTCAAAATGCAATAGAATGATAAACTGATCTCCCTAATCGACAATGATAAACAAGCTAATTAGATCAAAATAGATAAAACAACGATATCGTCCATTGGGATTTACTGTTGAAATTAATTTTTTGTAAACATTGCGATCTTTGCCAAACCGAAGTCGGAAAATCTTGTTGGGTTGGTATTTACTATAGACAAGTATATGCTCTATCAACACTACACAGCGAACCCTCGAATGAGTACACACTTGCATTCTTCCTGTGATATGACGTCACGAAAAGCACGCATCATGACGCACATTCTTCACTTGCACATTTTGATTTGATACAGATTGGTCACGTGGTGTTTTCGTGACAGCCATCTGAACTTTGTATGACTTCGGTTTGTAATTTTAAGGAGGATCTATTTTCATTCACTTTTTTTTGTTTTTGTTTTTTTGGTTTTTTTTTTTTTTTTTGTTTTGTTTTGTTTTGTTTTTATCTCCATGAAGTAATTCTTGATAGATACCACTACGACAAACTAAGTTTAAATCTTATCTTTGCATAATTATCAAGGGAAAATTTTCTGTGTATTTATCTGAATCTCGTAAATATGCAAAATGATGCGTATATCGGGGTTTTTACTGCGTTCCCTTCAACCATATAACAGAGTCTGTAAAAAGTCACGATATACATTTTGATTTGAATTAGTTTATTATCGCCATCACTATATCATATCATGATATTGGTAATTGTTGAAACCATTCTTCGGTTTGATGCCTGTTAAGTACGTAGCTGGGAATTTTAGTATCCATTATGAGAGAGTTCCTCCTAATTTCAGTGTAATAAATTACCTAAATCAAACCCCAGTGGATACTAGTAGAACATGAATTGTCAATTTTCCTCTTAGTAGCCAAATACATTATCACAGTACATACAGAAACACAATAAAACATCTGAATTATAATAGAGCACTTTCCCACAGGACGCCATTGTTTCTTCTCAAACCGCGGAGACGAAATCCATAACGACTGGTCGTAAAAATCATCATACTGTTTAAAATGAAGGTCTGGAAATATTTATTCCAGAGATAAAAACATCTTTTTAGCAATTTCTCTAACAATTGTCTATGGTTGATAGTCTCTTGTCTCTGAATAGTCAAGTCTTTTTTATCTCACATCACTTATTTGTCTACATATGTATAAGATGTTTACCACAAAGAAAAAGTTGTTTGAATTTAACTATTTCCGGAATATTTTAGCGTTTTTGTGCAATAGTTATGTGAATTGCATTTCCTGTTTTATAATGAACTTTCAGCATCATTTGTTGCTTCCTATAATAAGAAAATTGATTCTAATAAATGTTTTATTTTGTATAAGAAACCAAAGTAACAGTCAGAGAACACAAACTCCATTCGATTCATGCGTAACAAAGAGAATAAATTCTATGTACTTATTGTGTCTCGTTATACCGACGTAGTCTAGCAGTAACTACTCAGATGTAGACCAGAGAGAGTAAAGATAAGGCAGATAAAAATGTATTCCCAGAGATAAATGTCCTCAGTTATTGAATTGAAAATTGAAAATAACAAGAAACCAGATAACCATTTCATGTTCTGTTGTGGAAAAAAGCAAAAAGAAAAAAACAGAGAAAAAATACATTCACTGACTTGAGTGTGCTTGTGGTACACTAATTGCCCTGGGTTTGTAAGAGGTACACTTATTATCCTGGGTATGTAAGTGATACACTAACTGACCTGAGTATGTAAGTGGTACAACTAACTGACCTGAGTATGTAAGTGGTACACTAACTGTCATGAGTATGTAAGTGGTACACTAACTGACCTGAGTATGTAAGTGGTACACTAACTGACCTGAGTATGTAAGTGGTATACTAACTGTCCTGAGTATGTTACTGATACACTAACTGTCCTGAGTATGTAAGTGATATACTAACTGTCCTGAGTATGTAAGTGGTACACTAACTGTCCTGAGTATGTAAGTGATACACTAACTGTCCTGAGTATGTAAGTGGTACACTAACTGACCTGAGTATGTAAGTGGTACACTAACTGACCTGAGTATGTAAGTGATACACTAACTGACCTGAGTATGTAAGTGATACACTAACTGACCTGAGTATATAAGTGGTACACTAACTGACCTGAGTATGTAAGTGGTACACTAACTGACCTGAGTATGTAAGTGGTACACTAACTGACCTGAGTATGTAAGTGGTACAACTAACTGACCTGAGTATGTAAGTGGTACACTAACTGACCTGAGTATGTAAGTGGTACACTAACTGACCTGAGTATGTAAGTGGTATACTAACTGACCTGAGTATGTAAGTGGTACACTAACTGTCATGAGTATGTAAGTGGTACAACTAACTGACCTGAGTATGTAAGTGGTATATTAACTGTACTGAGTATGTTACTGATACACTAACTGACCTGAGTATGTAAGTGGTATACTAACTGTCCTGAGTATGTTACTGATACACTAACTGTCCTGAGTATGTAAGTGATACACTAACTGACCTGAGTATGTAAGTGGGACACTAACTGACCTGAGTATGTAAGTGGTACACTAACTGACCTGAGTATGTAAGTGGTACACTAACTGTCATGAGTATGTAAGTGGTACAACTAACTGACCTGAGTATGTAAGTGGTATATTAACTGTACTGAGTATGTTACTGATACACTAACTGACCTGAGTATGTAAGTGGTACACTAACTGTCATGAGTATGTAAGTGGTACAACTAACTGTCCTGAGTATGTAAGTGATACACTAACTGTCATGAGTATGTAAGTGGTATACTAACTGACCTGAGTATGTAAGTGGTACACTAACTGTCATGAGTATGTAAGTGGTACAACTAACTGACCTGAGTATGTAAGTGATACACTAACTGACCTGAGTATGTAAGTTGTACACTAACTGACCTGAGTATATAAGTGGTATATTAACTGTACTGAGTATGTTACTGATACACTAACTGACCTGAGTATGTAAGTGGTATACTAACTGTCCTGAGTATGTTACTGATACACTAACTGTCCTGAGTATGTAAGTGATACACTAACTGTCCTGAGTATGTTACTGATACACTAACTGTCCTGAGTATGTAAGTGATACACTCACTGTCTTGCGTTAGTTACACTAACCATCCTATGTTTCTCTTCTCTCCCCGTAAGTCTGGACATGTATGCTTTCCTTCACTCTCATCGGTAGTGTATGTATTATCTGTCGTGTCCTTTAACTGTTTCCAACTGAAATCCTCGTTCGGGCGTCCTATCGGAAAACCCATTTATCATTTTACCGGCCGCCATGTTCCCCGGTCCCAAGACACGGGATCCAAATGGCCATAAACACGAGAAACAAATCGGTCTCAATCAAAAGAGATCGATTTTTAGCATCGATTTTTTTTCTGAAACGTGTTTTGGAACGGCTATAATAGGTCTGTTACTGATATACGTTACAATATTCGTTACACAATGGAAACCATTGGTTACGTATTAAAAACACAATAAACGTTTTCGGCGCCGTTTAGCACGCCACCGTGTCATTGTGTTATTTCCTTAAGTTATCTGATCGGGTAGGCCAACAAACTAGCTCGTTCTGCTATGTAAACCCATGTCCACAAGGTCGGAAATATGCTTTCTTGCAAGTTTTGAAAAAATAATGGTTTTCTTTCTAAATAAAATCTAATAATAAAAACATGCGCTGAAACAACAAAGTAGATAATAAAACGCGATGAGTTTAATAAATGGATTGTGGTCTTTTAATGGCGTAGGAAATGACAGGAATTTGCCGGTGAAAGTTTGTGTGGAAGATTCTTGAAAAATGAGTTCCATCACGCAGTTGGGCGATTTGTGATTAATCGAGAACTTACGTGCGCTGAAATTAGCGCAGACGTTTCATGCGTGTGTTTACTAGCGCATCACTGTCATGTAATGCACGGGTAAGGTTTAAAACTAAATGCATGAAATGATGTTGAGTTTCATTGACAAATTACATTTAAACCGCCATTAAAATGTAACATTACCTTATCAGCAAGTCTAGTCAACTTAACACTACCGGTGGTGTCGTTATATAGGTATCTGTGACACGCTTCCATGTAATGGTAAGGTTTTGTCTCAATAAAAACTTTTTGTCAGTATAACGCGACCGGGTACAGCATATTGGTGTAAGCCTTCGGTAGTATACTTCAGTGTACAAGCATTATATAACACCGTCGATTCCGGACTATCACAAAGACTGACTAATGGTCAGAGTAGTGACTGATGGTCCTTGTAGTGACGAGTAGTGACTGATGGTCCTAGTAGTGACTAATTGTCCTAGTAGTGACTGATTGTCCTAGTAGTGACGCGTAGTGACTGATGGTCCTAGTAGTGACGAGTTGTGACTGATGGTCCTAGTAGTGACGGGTATTGACTGATTGTCCTAGTAGTGAGGAGTAGTGACTGTTAGTCCTAGTAATGACGAGTGGAGACTGATGGTCCTGGTAGTGACGAGTACTGACTGATGGTCCTAGTAGTGACGGGTGGAGACTGATGGTCCTAGTATTGACGAGTAGTGACTGATGGTCCTTGTAGTGACGAGTAGTGACTGTTGGTCTTAATAGTAACGAGTAGTGACTGATGGTCCTAAGGGTGACGCGTAGTGACTAATGGTCCTAGTAGTGACGAGTTGTGACTGATGGTCCTGGTAGTGACGAGTAGTGACTGATGGTCCTAATAGTGACGAGTAGTGACTGATAGTCCTAGTTGTGACTGATGGTCCTAGTAGTAACGAGTGGAGACTGATGGTCCTAGTAGTGGCACATAGTAACTGATGGTCCTAGTAGTGACGAGTGGAGACTGACGATCCTAGTAGTAACGAGTGGAGACTGATGGATAGAAGTGACGAGTAGTGACTGATAGTCCTGGTAGTGACGAGTAGTGACTGATGGTCCCAATAGTGACGAGTGGAGACTGATGGTCCTGGTAGTGACGAGTAGTGACTGATGGTCCCAATAGTGACGAGTGGAGACTGATGGTCCTAGTAGTGACGAGTGGAGACTGATGGTCCTAGTAGTGACGAGTGGAGACTGATGGATAGAAGTGACGAGTAGTGACTGATGGTCCTAGTAGTGACGGGTAGTGACTGATGGTCCTAGTAGTGACGAGTAGTGACTGATGGTCCTAGTAATGACGAGTAGTGACTGATGGTCCTGGTAGTGACGGATAGTGACTGATGGCCCTAGCAGTGACGATTAGTGACTGATGGTCCTGGTAGTGACGGGCAGTGACGCATGGTCGTAGTAGGGACGAGTACTGACTGATGGTCCTAGTAGTGTTGAGTAGTGACTGATGGTCCTAGTAGTGACGAGTAGTGACTGATGGTCCCAATAGTGACGAGTGGAGACTGATGGTCCTGGTAGTGACGAGTAGTGACTGATGGTCCCAATAGTGACGAGTGGAGACTGATGGTCCTAGTAGTGACGAGTGGAGACTTATGGTCCTAGTAGTGACGAGTGGAGACTGATGGATAGAAGTGACGAGTAGTGACTGATGGTCCTGGTAGTGACGAGTAGTGACTGATGGTCCTGGTAGTGACGGGTAGTGACTGATGGTCCTAGTAGTGTCGTTTAGTGACTGATGGTCCTAGTATTGACTAATGGAGACTGATGGTCCTAGTAGTGACGCATAGTAACTGATGGTCCTAGTAGTGACGAGTGGAGACTGATGGTCCTAGTAGTGACTAATGGAGACTGATGGTCCCAATAGTGACGAGTGGAGACTGATGGTCCTGGTAGTGACGAGTAGTGACTGATGGTCCCAATAGTGACGAGTGGAGACTGATGGTCCTAGTAGTGACGAGTGGAGACTTATGGTCCTAGTAGTGACGAGTGGAGACTGATGGATAGAAGTGACGAGTAGTGACTGATGGTCCTGGTAGTGACGAGTAGTGACTGATGGTCCTGGTAGTGACGGGTAGTGACTGATGGTCCTAGTAGTGTCGTTTAGTGACTGATGGTCCTAGTATTGACTAATGGAGACTGATGGTCCTAGTAGTGACGAGTGGAGACTGATGGTCCTAGTAGTGACTAATGGAGACTGATGGTCCTAGTAGTAACGAGAAGTTACTGATGGATAGTAGTGACGAGTTGTGCCTGATGGTTCTAGTCGTGACGGTTGGTTCTATTAGTAAGTTATTGATGGTCCTAGTAATGACGGTTGGTCCTAATTTTAGATTACTGATGGTCCTAATAATGACCAGTAGTGACGGTTGGTCCTAGTTGTGAGCTAATGATAGAACTTGTTCGGACGAATAACGAATGATAACCTGAACTGGAAGACCTTGCGGGGCTAGTAGAGGCCGATGGCGGAGATGAGTAGTGGCCCGTTTGTTTAATGAGAGTATCCGTGTATCGGTCTCGTAAATAAAGTTTAACTATATATAACGGTCGGGCACGCATCCTCCGGCTTGTAATAGTTCTATCCGACACTCGGCACCATATTATTATTGAGAAATTTCTGGAGGGAACCGTACCAATGTGTGTCGCAGATCACGCGATATCTCGCAGACCATAAAGTGGAGCTCACATTATGGTCAGGAATTCTGCAGGCGTAATAACAACACGTGCTGCAAAAAGAGGCCCATTCGTCCTGTTATGGTACACATCACACTCGAAATTGCTATGTGATTGTTCGTCCTGTCGCTCACCTGTCGTTATTTGTTTTGTTCTTAATATCATTTTCTGTGTTATTACAAATCAGGCTCTACCGTCGCGTGTCGAGCACGTGCATTTAATGCCAGTTCATTCATCGATAGGATTACAACGCCTCTTCATATTAATTAAAAAGATACTTATGTGATTCAGAAGTCTGAGTATTAACGTTACACAAACGAAGGTACGTCTAAATGTTTAAACACAGTTATTGTCAAAACCTTTTTTGAAATTTATCAACAATAAGGAAGGTTAATAATACAGCTTCAGTGATTGATAGACCTGTCATAAGTATTTCTGAAACAATAGCCGAACATAGGTTCTGATAGTTTCTCAATATTTCTGTAATTTCACTAATGAAATAATTACTGTATCATCATTTTGATTTCGCGAACTTACCTTTTCGCGAACGCTGATCTAGAAATTACTTTAAATTCGCGAATGATGAGCAATTTGATTATTGTAATTTCCACACAAATAATCGCGAGGTATTTGAATTCGCTGTTGTCTCTCCGCGTGTATTAACGCGAAAATAAACCCCACGCGAAATTTAAATGATTAACGATATTAAATTTATTAGATCTGTATCATGGTAGTCAACAGTAAAGGCATGTTTTACGTTCTGGTCAGTGGGTTGAATATCGATGTCTAGTCCTTAGTGTTCCTGACTATTGTGAACCTCGCCACATGCTGGACACATAAACTAAATGAAATCACCACTTGTCAAACGGTATTTAGTTTACCCTCTCATTATACGTGGCTGCTACAAATTTAGACTTGTTTTTCTTGACTAAAACGTCTGTTCCTTGCAAATAAATGGCATTCTGAAACAATTTGCGAGCACATAAAAAGGTCGTTAAAATATTTTTGTAATAAAACAGCTATATTGATAAAGAGGAAATGGTCGGAGGGTCAAAAAGTTACAACTGGTCAAGTTAAATTCGCTTTCCACCGTGGTATGGACGGAGTGACATCCGGGGTGAAAAATGACCAACAGCATTGGGATCAAAGACTTCATTAAGACTTCCGATGAAAATCAGACCCAGTTAAACTCATTTATATTTCTGTAATGTGTTCCAGAAAGTCCGTACCTCACGTGGAAAATCTCGCTAAACGAACTTTCAGACACTTTTAACATTTTACTTTCAAATATTAAAGAGTTAGTATTTAATCTCACAGGCTTCAGAACAAAATAGATATTCGTTAAATGAAATAGTTGTTTCAGATATCCGTATAGACACTGTTAAGGTCATCTCGCAATCTACAAAGAAACCAAAGAGATAATCAAATTGAGCTGGTTTTTAATTTATGAACCGCTTGTAAAATGTCCTCCATAATTCCCCGTGACACAGTGTCCGGTTTAGGTGAACATAGTTTTATAAGTTCCGATGTTTGACCGATTAAAAACAGGTGTGTTCGGTATTAGTAGGTGAATCATTTAACATATTGTATTAATTAATTAGTCCGGGGTTGTAAGACTGAAACCTGATCGGGTCATTAAGTCGTTATTCGGGGTCACATGGTCTCTTGCTCACACCATAGATATTGGAAGATAAGAGGGCGATTAAGATCTATAAAAATACATGTCCTCGTTAAAAGTAGTACTTCTTCACGATCCGAGCTTAAGTGGTGTCATATTTTAGGGAAAAATTTTAAATATATTTACTAATACTGATTTGGATATCGTTAAGTTTTTTATGTGTGACGTCACACATCTGTACGTAAGAGGTTGTTCGCGACGAATGAATGATTCCTCCTGTTATTACGGGGTTCAGCTCGTGGGACTGGTGGGTACACGTGTTATCGTTCCAATCTGATGGGTTCTCTATCAGTTGATTTCAAGGCATCCATTATCGGACACGATTATCTTGATTGCGCAGGTCAACAAACCTGATCTGAGTGTCACTTCCGGCTGGCCCCGATGCCACCAACAGCTGTCACGTCACACTAGTAGATTCGTGAACTGTATAAAGCAGTCCCTTCTCACGACGAGGTTATCTGGTTTATTTGAAGTTTTGGTGTAAAAACATAAAATGATATGAACGCTCCTTTACGTATAAATTACAACAAGAAAATACTGAAAAGTCTAACAGAATCTAATTAAAACTTAAAATCAAAGAAACGAGGGGAAATATGAACGATTTGCACTGCGACCATCGAAAATCCACATGAAAACCATGCTTTAAGTAAACATAATGCAAAAACAATGTAAATTTTGGTCAATACAGGTAAGTTTTGCCAAACATGTTATGTATACACAAAACAACGACATAACTCATGTTCTGAAGTAAACTCATTGGAATGAATTGGAAGTCATGTTGATGATGAAACTGAATGTATCTATAACTATCGTGTGACACTAGAATCACTAAAATATTAGTATTTTTTACACTTAATTCTTTATTTTGTGGCTTTTGAGTGACTTTCTTTGATGTTCTTGTACACGGTCATATATGACAAACGGCTAGTTAGGAAAACAGCAGGTGCGACAGCGTCTGTGTTGCACTGCAGTCTCTACAGACAGGTTAGTGGGACAATCTCTCGTGTGAGGTTGTGGGATGTTTTCACAGCTTCCGTGTTGCCCCGGGCTTTTGTACGAAAACTATTTTGGATATAATTTTCTGATTCGTGTCTTGGCGAGTCCAAACTAAACGAACGATAGCTTGGTCACGAGAATGCCTTGTCATAAAAATGCAAAAACAGAAATCTATTTAATTGATGAAAATGTTATTACCTTGAATATTTGATAAAAGATTCATTATAACAAAGAGAAAAGAATGGAAATCTTGGCGCATCAGAATAAAATAAGTCTTAAAGAAAATAAAAGGGTTTAGCAGAAATATCGACAAGTGCCAAGGAAATGGTTCAATGCTGTGTGTATGGACAGTAAATAAAATTTTATTTGTTTTTCCCTTACGACGTTTTAGCGATCAAACGTTTGTTTCTACCTTGGTATAAGGTGAGGGCAGTGATAGACTCGAGTTGGATACAAAAATAGGTTCGAGGATATGACAGAGCTAGGCTTTAGGTGGAGGTTGAGTGTGAGTCAAACATAGGCTCTAGGTTGGGGCAGTGTTGGGCACCAGGTGGGATCAGATTTAGAAGGCCTGAGACGGATCCAGGGTAAGGCTTTAGGTAAGGGCAGAATAAAGTCCCATGTAAGACCAGAGTTTTGAGGCTTCAGGTTGGAACAGATTTAGGCTGTAGGTGACTACAGAGTTAGGCTCCAGTTGGGACCAGTCTGAGGTTCCATTTGGGGGCAGATTTAGGCCTTGAGTTGGACCAGTTAGGCTATAGGATAGGACAGTTTTTGGCGCAATGCTGGGACAGATGATATAAGGCTTCGAGTTAGGCTCTAAGTGGGAGTCGACTTAGGATGGGAACAGATATATGATTCGGGTTAGACCAGAGGTATGATACTTCAAGTTGTGTCATTGTTAGGCTTTATGTGGAGATCAAGTTGGGGCTCTAGGTGGGGGTTGTCGTAGACCTTAGATGGGAGCAGATTTAGACTTCGGGTGGGACCAGAGGCAGGAGCCTTCATGTTGGACCTGTTTTTTGGCTCTAGAATGTCTTTTCAAGAGATATGAGGGTGATTCCTTGTATGGACATTTTAACGGTATGGTAACCAATGAGGTTTACCTAGGGCAAGAGTAGTTGAATAGAGGACTAGGACTGTGTTCCCGGGAAATTTTAGAATGGATATTTCACGACAGAGTTCATTCGCTAAAACAGTAACTGGGAGGGAAATAGCAGAAATACCGATGGGGGAGAGGGGTATAAACACTCTATGATATGGAAATAGTTTTAGCGAACATCGTCGTGAGAGGTGGACTGGGTACATTGTGGCTAAAGACAATAGAACAATGTAATGTGTATCCCTTGGTAAGCCTCAGCAAAGGCTATGCTTTATCATCCTCTCATCTGTAGACAAATTGCCATTTGGGAAGCGAGATTACTTAATCTCAGTTCTTTCCCTCAATATAGTTCGTGTTCCATGTCTTCGATTGAATTACGTTTTGGTAGCAATTTTTAGAGCTGTCAAATTATGACGTATTATTGATGAGTTCCATTCTGTTCCCGCCCTTTGTTCTTTCAATTGATGTCATCAAGATCATCAAAATGTCGTCTACGGCCTTGAGGAATTGGCGGGAAAATGGACGACAAACAGTAGGGCTTCCGGCGACCAATGTTTCAGTAGAAATTGGCACTCAATCACATAGTTTATCACAAAATCAAATGACATGAAATACAACGTGTTTACATAGACAAGAAAATACCAAAATGTAAACAAAATCGATGCACAGAGGTCAAAATATGTACAAAATAAATACTTGCACATTGACCATTGAAAAGTACCAGGAGAATGTAACAAGGTGTTCGGGAATAGTAAACGTGTTGTTTCCTAGACACCCACCAAGAACATTTTGACCGATCCTGATTAGCAAATGAGAATCGCGGGCTTATTAGAATGAGAAATTCATGCACACTAACGAGAATCGAACACGTAAATAAGTCTTTCATAATTTCATATGGTGTTATGGGCACATGGTAAGTAAAGTGTGGTTCACGTTCTCGTAAGGGAAATCTGTGCTTGTTTGTCTTACCACGTATCTTAGAAAGCACATAAACAACATAATGCCATTGTTAGTTACTACATATAATTATAAATAATCTGTAGGCTAGGAAGGTAAGAACGACAAGGTCGAAACTCTCTCTATATCGCCATTAATCCATATTATATCTATATATTAGCTCAAATAATATGATACGTGTACTTTTAAATTCGAGTGAAAAATTAGGACCAAAACTGAGCCAATGTCATTATCAAATCATAGCTTTGTTAAACCTTACCCAGACAATGTCATCCTCAAACCCTAACTTTGCTAAAACTTATCCAGACAATGTCATCCTCAAATCACGGCTTTGTTAAACCTTACCCAGACAATGTCAATACTTTAAAAAGAACACACTCAAACAATAATATTCTGAAACAATATTGAAAACAGCAATTCATTCAGAGCTGATGCATACAAGATTAAATGTCCGGAAAACATCTTTGTTCTATATTTTTTATTTAAGGAAACCTTAAACACATTGTCATGGTATAAATTGAATTTCTTTCAATATTCCCAGAATACGCCAGTGCTTGTATTTGACTTATGCCAGTATCCGTCCCGACCACCGTTTACTACCATCAATCACCACAAACTGTACAACCCACCCCCGGAAGTCCCTACGTGGCACAAGATGTCCCAGTGGTCTCTTAGAAGGACAAGATGAGGCATGGTTACCCACGTTTTTTGGTGACAACTGACCTCAGCGATATCATCGTTATGGATACCAAATTTGCTAGTACTAGACACACGCACTGGCCTATAATGGATATGCTTTAACTTGTACTTGACACACGCATGGACATTGGTGTCATGGGACTTCAGATGAACATAGAGCGGCGCTGACGTATGGCCTTGGAAACTAGAATAGCCACGTCCTTCTCTGGAGAAGAGACTATGTAATTTGTGTTTGATAAAATAGGACGCCGACCTGTTCCTGGGATGTATGTTCCCACCAAAGACGTAATTAATCAAAACTTCGATCGCACATTTGTCTCTAACGTTGGAGATATATGTTATAGAGATTTTCCTAGATGTCGTGTTTCCTTCGTCGAAACTCTTGCTTTCTCTCACTTATCTTCTGATAACTTCATCTTTATAAATAATCAATAATATGGCCACCATTATCAGTTTGTTAAGAATATTGCTATTTTTTTAATATTAACTTTCAAGATGTTTCCGTCAGTATCTGGAATCATGTTGATCCAACATGAAACACACTTTTGGTGACGGTCTGATACGACTACAAACAACCTTCTTCATTGACCAGAAATACCACACTTTAACTGAAAAAATCATACTAAATTTTTCCTGCAGTTGTCTCGTCTCGACTGCAGACCTATGTAGCGTATGTACAAGGCACTAGATGGTGGAGGGGTAGAATGTTCACAAATTTTTTCAAGTTCTTTTTTATAAAATAATAAATAAAATTGATTATCAACATATCGATTATAGGTTCTGTTGATAACGCAGGTACATTGATCTGCTCTTTGTGATGTCACATGATCTGAAGACTAAGTCGGAATGTCACAGGACCAGATGTCATAGATATGTCACCTAGTTGTTAAATGTCACATGACCAGTAGTCCTAGACGTATAGTCACATTACAAATAGGATTGGTCGTCATATCTTATATCAGACGGCCTATTCTTCGTAAATATCAACAATCATAATTATCTTTTTTATTATAGGTAGCTGACGAAATTGTATGCTAACACATGAGATAGATTCAATATAACGATGAACAATTGAAGTCCAAAGGTTCTCAGCGCCATTGTTTTTACATCCGGGTCACCCAAACTGTATCAATTGCGGAGCATAGAAACATGAATACTGGGGCTATTTCAGGAAAAATGACCGTAAATGAAATGTTGTTAGATTGTTTGGCGATATTTCCTTGTGTCTACGAGTTACAGCACCAACCTTCTCACGAGTGCATATCACAACAATATCTTAATAAATGTTAATTGTTTGAAAACTCATATTTATATACATCTTCGCTTGGAAACGTTCAAACTATCAGTGTTTAACTTGATGTAAACAAAACAAACACCCGTGGAGTGCTCGCTTAAACTGAAAGAAAACCGGAAAGGTTTCTGGCGGCATAATCGTTAACAATCGCTGCACCTATCACCGGACATCAACGGTTATACACGCAGCCTCGGAAATCGGTTAATAGCGAAATTCGTAGCGTCTGTCATGTGACCGGATGTTAAATCAAAGGTATGTCAATATCGTTGTCAAAACCATAACTGCTGAAGCTAAATCAGAAATTTGAAAACATTTTTCTCAGTCATAACAATAACAGTTGATGAGTGAAATGAAAAGCATTTGTTTTCACAAATTCAAGAAAATTTGAAAATGGGATATGATTGATGCCAAATACATGTATTTGGAACAATCTCCCTGAAAATGTTTGTGTCTTTAGTCAAAAAAAAGACAAAAAAGACTATGAATGCAAGCTGGTTACTAATTGAAGTCTTGAAGTTGTTTTTTCCTGCGCCGATGATTTACCATAAAATACACAATTAAATACTGCAATTAGCATACAAATCCTAACCTAGATCAGTATCCTCCTTTCCTTCGTGTTTCATGTTTAAAATCTACATTTGTTGTACCCGAAGTCATAAACAATCCTAAAAATCCTAAATAATGGTTTTCTTGAGACAATGAACGTTAAAGATTTAGTCCCTTAAACAGTACTGACACTATCAGCTGACAGTCACGTGATCAACAGGGATGCAAAGCGCTTCTGACCTCTTTTCCAGGTCACCCTAAGCCCTATATGACATGTACTGATGCACTTGAAGATTTTCTCTTGGTGAGTGACGGTGGAGCACGTTTGTGTGGCTACGATTCATTTCTGTTGGTAATAAACCAGATTAGATAACTGTTGTCCCGTCCCGGGATAGATCCTGCTTTATAAGACAAGGAAACACACCAATGACACGAAATCTTACCAAGCAGACGACACCAGATTAACCGTCTTGTACTTTCCCGCGAGTTCACTGTTACTTAGCAATGGAGTTGCCTAGCAACTTTAAGAGGTCATTTCTAATATCACGAGAAGCGACGATGTTCATTCAATTTCCACTTTGAATATCCGAAAATTACATTAGTTTGTGTGTCTCTAAGATCTCGTCCGTTTAAAAGACAAATGCATTTCAACTGTGCGAAACAAACATTTCTATGTTCTATGTTATCTATATGATAAAAACAATTTCCCGTTTGTCCTTTACGTAATGATATAGTCTAATAGAAGTCATTTTTTGTCTCGTCAGATGGCGCAAGGGTAACACACTCGTCTTTTTCCTTGGTTCTGATGCCGTAAAACTATCTCAGCCTACTGGTGACTTCTGGGTCATGTATATATTCTAGCACCGGGACTATAAACCTGTCCTGAACTTAAATTCTGGTCCCGGCCGCGGGATACCATAATCGTACAAATGTCTTCAAATTATATTCTGTCCAATGATAGTAAAACTATTTCAAGTCTAATCATGAAACTTTGGAAATGTCGCAGACTTAAATTATGAAAGGGTTAGGCGATAGATGATGATAGTGGCTGATAAGATGTGTGTAGGCAAATGTCAAGAAAGTCATTAACATTGGCGAGAACTCTATAATCTGTAATTCTTATCATAGCCGGTTATCCAGTACACCCAAATATCACAAGTTGAACGAAGATGAATCTATTATTAATTCTATAATTCTTGGTTGTCATATCATAAAAATTGTCTTTATAAAGATGTGTTCCATCTCATTCATTATTTAGTTTCGTATTATATTCCCAGATACCCCGTTGTTTTGGAGATACCAGCAGCACTTTTGTAGGGGAAGTTTCGTAAAAGTACATATTGTCTTTTTGTACGTGCTGCAGTGGCCTATGGAAGGACAGCGATTGAGTGAAGCTCCCGATATTTCTGACATATTCAGGCCAAGTCAATTACTTCATTCTGGATCTGTCTGCAACATTGAATGATTCCGTCAGTGTCACGTGTCTATTTGTAGTCTGTCCTCTACCAATGACAACGGTACGCAGTCCTGTTCATAATGGCCAAGGTACACAATCCTGTTAACACTTACCACAGTACACAGTGCTTTAACACTGACCACGGTACACAGTGCTGTTAACTCTAACCACTGTACACTGTCCTGTTAACATTAACCACGGTATACAGTGCTGTTAACACTGATCCCGGTACACAGTCATGTTAACATTGACCACGGTACACAGTCCTGTTAACATTGACCAAGGTACACAGTCTTGTTAACACTGACCACGGTACACAGTCCTGTTAACACTGACCAATGTACACAACCCTGTCAACACTGACCACGGTACACAACCCTGTCAACACTGACCACGGTACACAGTCCTGTTAACACTGACCACGGTACACAGCCCTGTTAACACTGACCACGGTACACAGCCCTGTTAACACTGACCACGATACACAACCCTGTTAACACTTACCACGTCACACAGTCCTGTTAACACTTACCACGTCACACAGTCCTGTTAACACTTACCACGGTACACAGTGCTGTAATCACTGACCACGGTACACAGTCCTCTTAACACTGACCACGGTACACAGTCCTGTTAACACTTACCACGGTTCATTTTACTGTGGTTGGTAAAGGCGTTTGAAACTCAACTAAACTATTGGTTCATGTTTATCTTATTTAAAAATTCCATTGAAAACGAAATGAATGCAATTTCGTGTACGTAATTAAATTACAATGGGGTTTTGTATGTATTATCAATCAGTTTCGTGTGCAGACTTCGGATACAGTGACAGTTGAAGAAGACTTGGAATAGAAAATCTTTCATGTATAGAAATTGAATTAGATCATTTCCTTTACTTTCATGCCATATTACATTGGTTAAGCTGTCTATATGTTGGAGTTGAGACAGGGTTTGTCTACAAAGATATTACCTACCAGTCTAGAATTCGCGCGCGGTATTAACCTTAACTCCTTTTATTTTACGCTTGATTTGTATTCATAGCATGATTTTAATTGAATCGATTCGGCATTTTATACCTAAGGATTACATATGATATACAGAAACTTACAGGAAAGTACAATAGTCTTAAATATATGGGAAAGAATTAACTTAATGCCCCCTACACTGACATAGTCGACGTTTTACTGAAAAGATAACTTCTATCGAAACGCAAATATATGTCTAACTCAATCGTATGACGTCATCGGGTTTCGTTTGTCTTTCTATTTTGCCATGTCAAAATCTGTTTTTGTAGAAAATGGGTAGGCACTAAAATAAATGTTTTCGGTTACTCAGACGGTGTGTCATTTTCATTCCCTAGAATAATTATATTAGAACAAAAGTGATATGCGCGCCGTCAAACCTGTTTGAATTGTGAGAAAACGAGAAAATTGTGTTGCGGTACTCTGGGTATTTCTTCAGTTTCTGGTGCATATTGACGAAGAATTTGTCTTGTGATAAACAATCTGACGTTTTAGGAGAAACAATCTCACGCGCTGTTTGAGAGGTTAAGGTGTCTGGTCGTCTTTATCACTAGTCCTCCACCTCAGGGTCGCGGGTTGGAGACCTTCATGGGGCAGTCGTCAGGTACTGGACTCAGGTCGGTTTGTATAAGGTACTTGTTACAGCGTGTAAAGCCCCCGTAGATTTATAGTTATGTGAATACATTATAATCAGTGTATGCTCCAGAAGTGCAGTCTAGAACCCTCCGTATCATCTCGATCTAAACACCTGCACCTTTTATCTTTCTGCTTTCTTTGAACCTGTTATATTGTAATATTGTGCAGAAGACGCACACGTGAATGGCACTGTTTCATATGATTTAAGATAAGATACAGTAGAACCAAATAATGAATTTAACTGCGTCATACAACTGTTTCGTTCTTCTAGGACTCGTCAGTGAGGCTACATCATATGAATTTAACTGCATCATACAACTGTTTCGTTCTTCTATGATTCGTCAGTGATGCTCCATCATATAGCTGTTTCGTTCTTCTAGGACTCGTCAGTGATGCTCCATCATATAGCTGTTTCGTCTTTCTAGGACTCGTCAGTGATGCTCCATCATATAGCTGTTTCGTCTTTCTAGGACTCGTCAGTGATGCTCCATCATATAGCTGTTTCGTCTTTCTAGGACTCGTCAGTGATGCTCCATCATATAGCTGTTTCGTCTTTCTAGGACTCGTCAGTGATGCTCCATCATGTAACTGTTTCGTCCTTCTAGGACTCGTCAGTGATACTACATCATACAGCTGTTTCGTCTTTCTAGGTCTAGTTAGTGATGCGACATCATGTAGCTGTTTTGACTTTTTAGGACTTGTGAGTGATGCTCCATCACATAGCTGTTTCGCCTTTCTAGGACTCGTCAGTGATGCTCCATCATATAGCTGTTTCGCCTTTCTAGGACTCGTCAGTGATGCTCCATCATATAGCTGTTTCGTCTTTCTAGGACTCGTCAGTGATGTTCCATCACATAGCTATTTCGTCTTTCTAGGACGCGGACTAGTCAGTGATGCGACTTCATATAGCTGTTTCGCCTTTCTAGGACTCGTCAGTGATGTTCCATCACATAGCTATTTCGTCTTTCTAGGACGCGGACTAGTCAGTGATGCGACTTCATATAGCTGTTTCGCCTTTCTAGGACTCGTCAGTGATATTCCATCACATAGCTGTTTCGCCTTTCTAGGACTCGTCAGTGATGCGACATCACTAGCACTACCTAATAAATGAATTACTGTTCAATTCTTCGCTAGAAATATAAGACGGATTTACAACGTACATGTTTCAGAATCATTTAATCTTTGTGTAAGTTATGTACCACTGCAGTATACCATACTGAAATAAAGTTTAAACTAACGGAGTTGTATTTTTTTTCTTTTGTACAATATTTGTATCATTTATAAATATGAACAATATAGATATCTGTACACACCAATGCTAGATATTTTAGAAGTAGAGATGTATTTATATAAACGTACCGGACAAAGAAGTTTAACGTTTACTGTTAAATTGTATTACTGGGAAACACAGCCTGGATAAAATTCTGTATGTAATTATTCAAATCGATTTATCTAAACGAATTGAGTGATAAAGAATTGAAGTATTGAACTTCCAACAGGTGTTGGAATGAAACCTTGTACGTATTTGTCGTCAAAAGCATACTTGGCTGAACCAGAATAAAATAACCCTATTCACAATAATTAGAATAGTTTTTTATTTTCAAATGTGTCAAAACCAATGGACCAAATACATTGTATATCGTACAGGCGCTAAAAATATGTGTGATATATTTTACGAAATGCATGTATGTAGCATGATTTTTGAAATATTTCACAAAAACTACATCAAATGCAAGCTAACAAAGCAATGCGACATGCTTTCCAGATACCCAGATAGCCTGCGTACATAAAATGGTGGCGTTTTGAACCTCTTCCCGGTTATTCAATTGAAATTACCTTTAAACATGGAATAAGTGTGAGTAATCTGACTTTATTCCAGGCCTAACCAACAGGTAGCGCCATCTGTACAAGGTCTCCGTATACTGTGGCACGTGCAGAACAGCGTCGGAAGCATCCTCTTGATTTTTACGCTCTCGAGTTGAGGTCAGCACGCCCCAGTTTCATTCGTGACTGGACAGTGTCCAGAAACTCGCTGTTAAAAGCATGCTACTTCGTCAATGTCATACAATACTCTAAATTCTGAACCAGGGTAATGTACGCGAACTACATATGATTTATGTGTGTTTTTCCCGAGCTCACACTTTCGTCAGGTCTGCTTTGGTTTTTCATTCACACTTTGTACATTCTGGTTGATACAGGAAAGACCGTTTTGTCGTTGAATTATAAAGTCTTGTAGTTAAAAAGTACATATTTAAAATTCGATGCCGAGCTCAGAATTTTTTTAAAAGTCCCTCAGACACACAATGCTTCACATAGACACACGGTGCTTGTAATCGTTTTTATAGAAACTTTTTGGTGGTCATTTCAATTTCATAAATTTTAGTTTTAAAAATTGAAAGTTTTAAAAGATGTCTCACCACATTCATCGCCATGATGTTTTTTGTCAGCATGTACCATACAAACTCTAAATACATGATCTAATTACAGTTCCGTTTAATCAAAGCACCTCACCTCTGTAGCTCGAGAGTTGGACAAATCAAAACATATGTTGTAGACGTAGGACATAAATGTTGCCTTCCTTTCAGTTTTAGTGTGTTTTATCCCAAACATATCTATACATGTATGACTATATTGTGTTGTACACCAGTTCATGGTATAGTATCGATCAGTGTCGTGTTTCCGTGCACAGATCGAACACGACCGGCAGGATCGGAGATTTTGTAAATGGAAATTTATCCCGTGGAAATCTTTGTCACGATTGTGAGGGGTTGTAAAATGTACAGGTATGCCGTCTAATCATACCTTATAGAGTTTCAGTCCGCATCAATCATTCATCAGCCAAACCAACCAGATCTCAAAACTCACCTCCAGCCAATCATATTACGTATTGTTAGTTTAATGGGTGACGTACAACCAGAAAACAGTGCGCTTCAATCACGTATGTTTTTAACTCATAATCTAATAGAAATTTTAATACCATTGTGAAGGGATATTGAAATGGATAATATGTGCGGTTTTTTCTTCTTTTTGTACACGTGGAAATAACCTCTTTCTTAAAATAGATATATAAGATTCTTAAATGAATATACCAGAAAATCAGCTTAACTAACTATCCTTTTAACACAACAGGCAGATAGAATTTCTGTCAGTTAAATGAGTAGATGTTTAATTGGTTATAATACTAACTCAATGATCAAAACAATTAAAAATATGCTAATAAAGTTGATGAGGAATGAAATCGTCTCTGGGATGAAGGGCGGATGTTTTTGGACAGATATTCTTTCGCGGAAAAAACCTCTGTAGCAAGGGAACCGGAACATTCCAATGACCCGGCGTTAAATTATGAAAGCGTCTGTTTCCTAGAATTCCTTAGGTCGAGTAATCAAAGAGCCACATATGGGCCGCATTATGTGTCCTCTGGGGGCAACTAATTTTGGACGACTTTGAAAACAGTACTTTCTCACTTTGTTGCGTGGTTCACGAGAAAATTGAATGCAGATTCGCCGAAATTAATGTTTCAGAAACCAATGTGGCGGAAACCTGCATCAGATTACAGGGCGTTCTGACCTCGATTGTCCAATACTGCAAATATCTGTGACATTGCTGTATTTGTTGTAAAGTAAACTTTAACGTTATTAAGAAAACAGGATGTAAGATAACAAAAGATACGACATTCTGTACTATTTGTGACGCAAGACGTAAGACTGTACATTAACTGTCTCTGATGAGAGACGTAAGACTGTACATTTACTGTCTCTGATGAGAGACGTAAGACTGTACATTAACTGTCTCTGATGAGAGACGTAAGACTGTACATTTACTGTCTCTGATGAGAGACGTAAGACTGTACATTAACTGTCTCTGATGAGAGACGTAAGACTTTACATTAACTGTCTCTGATGAGAGACGTAAGACTGTACATTTACTGTCTCTGATGAGAGACGTAAGACTGTACATTTACTGTTTGTGATGAGAGACATAAGATTGTACATTTACTGTCTGTGATGAGAGACATAAGACTGTACATTTACTGTCCGTGATGGAGACACATAAGACTGTACATTAACTGTCTCTGATGAGAGACGTAAGACTTTACATTAACTGTCTCTGATAAGAGACGTAAGACTGTACATTTACTGTCTGTGATGAGAGACATAAGACTTTACATTTACTGCCTGTGATGAGAGACATAAAACTGTACATTTACTGTCTGTGATGAGAGACATAAGACTTTACATTTACTGCCTGTGATGAGAGACGTAAGACTTTACATTAACTGTCTGTGATGAGAGACGTAAGACTGTACATTTACTGTCTGTGATGAGAGACGTAAGACTGTACATTTACTGTCTGTGATGAGAGACGTAAGATTGTACATTAACTGTCTCTGATGAGAGACCTAATGAGAGTACATTTACTGTCTCTGATGATGAGAGACGTAAGATTGTACATTAACTGTCTGTACATTTACTGTCTCTGATGAGAGACCTAAGACTGTACATTATCTGTCTGTGATGAGAGACGTAAGACTTTACATTTACTGTCTGTGATGAGAGACGTAAGACTGTACATTTACTGTCTCCGATGAGAGACATAAGACTGTACATTATCTGTCTGTGATGAGAGACGTAAGACTTTACATTTACTGCCTGTGATGAGAGACACATAAGACTGTACATTTACCATCTGTGATGAGAGACCTAAGACTGTACATTATCTGTCTGTGATGAGAGACGTAAGATTGTACATTTACTGTCTCTGATGAGAGACGTAAGACTGTACATTAACTGTCTCTGATGAGAGACATAAGACTGTACATTTACTGTCTGTGATGAGAGACGTAAGACTGTACATTTACTGTCTGTGATGAGAGACGTAAGACTGTACATTTACTGTCTCTGATGAGACACATAAGACTGTACATTATCTGTCTGTGATGAGAGACATAAGACTGTACATTTACTGCCTGTGATGGAGACACATAAGACTGTACATTAACTGTCTGTGATGAGAGACGTAAGACTGTACATTTACTGTCTCTGATGAGACACATAAGACTGTACATTAACTGTCTGTGATGAGAGACATAAGACTGTACATTAACTGTCTGTGATGAGAGACGTAAGACTGTACATTTACTGTCTCTGATGAGAGACATAAGACTGTACATTAACTGTCTGTGATGAGAGACGTAAGACTGTACATTTACTGTCTCTAATCAGACACATAAGACTACATTAACTGTCTGTGATGAGAGATTTAAGACTGTATATTTACTGCCTGTGATGAGAGACATAAGACTGTTCATTTACTGCCTCTGATGAGACACATAAGACTGTACATTTACTGTCTCTGATGAGACACATAAGACTGTACATTTACTGTCTGTTAGGAGAGACGTAAGACTCGCTGTAGTGAAATGGTAATGATATGCTGAGGAACTACATAGGCATGTTAGGGTCAAAGATATAGTGATAATTCATATTTCGTCGTGCTGTTATTTCAACGTTACATTTCCCCTCTGTTACCCTAACAGGCAACGGTATCAATCATAATTTGTATAGTGATATAAAATAATTTATTATCGTGTTGAATAAATTGTCACAAAAGGAGAATTTAAGCAATGTTGTATTGAAAAAATTCGGATACCCCTTTGGTAATTTTATATAGAATGTTCCATTATCAAAAACAGTATTTAGAATATTCCATTGTCAAAAGATGAAGTTTTCTGTTTCGTTTTCGGTGATATCCCCTGTAATCCCTGTCGTATGTGTCATGGTTTGTTTATCTCACTTTATATTTATAGTCTAGGTCTACCAAGGAGATGTACACATCGACTCCTCTGTATTTCTCTGTCATTATTTTTTAACAACTGTTCTTCATTATCGGTTCTATTTATCATCCTTGATCGTCTTAAGTTAAAAAGCAGAAGTACAAAGTAGGCAATAAATTATCGCGATGTGTCGACAGTTGGCGAAGATTACACAACATCACTCGGGTATTTCCGTGGGAACGACTAGAAATCTGACAGAAACATATTATGTTTATCATAAATACAAAACCACATGGTTACGTAATTTGCGAAAATCTTTATACCATCCAGAATATGTAACTTAATACCGTGATTTTTTAAAATCATATTTTTATATTTTTTAAAATTATTATTTATTTACTTATTAGATTTTCAGATAAATCCAAAATTTTAACGGCAGGAGGCTTGTGGATAACTTTTAGGGGTTTCTTTAATTTTTTGTTTTGTTTTTGTTTGTTTGTTTGTTTGTTTGTTTTTTTTTTAAATTTTATTTGAAGCTGTAAAACTTTGTTTAAATAAAACTTTATTTCATCCGTGCATATACATCATGTACAATTCAACAAGACGATGATGTTACCAGTAAAATTGGATTCGGAAACCAGTTTTTTTAGTTCAATAAAATCTCTACTTTTAGTTTTCATTCAATATTCTTGTGTCCGTGGATGTGGAAAACCATGGCTGACAAAGCCATGGTCACTAATTCTAATATCGAGCATATCTTAAATAACCAAAACAAAAGAGAAATTGAACTTACATTGAACCATTATCTCTAAAATAGTTCAGGTGTAAATACAGGTATTTTGATTAATGCTTGCGGTAAAGTTTTCATAATTATGTTTTTTTATATTTGTATGAATACTGTACATGAAAATGTAAATCAGGAATGCTCAAGTAACTCATCTGTCATTATAAAATAAAAGTATAGTCAGTCCTATGTTACAGTTAATCAGTCAGAGAGTAACGAGACGCTATAATAACTGTGTACAAACTTAGGCATGTCTTGTGGTAAGACTAAAACCAGCTTTTTACTTGACATACAATGTAGACTACGTGGATGGCTTTTTACGAAACTGAATGAGATCAGGGGCATTTCGTTTTTTGTGCTGTCAGTTTGTCTTCGGCTACTAAACCTTTGCCTATTACTATAGCACCGTAAGGTTCTCATATATAGCATGTGTGCTCCTTGTTACAAGACCTTTCTAGAAGTACCAAAATGTTTTTACCATGTCACCTTGACCATGACCTTTGGCCTGCATTAGAAACATTTAAACATTGGCTTTAACCATTGCACCATAAGATGTTGGGTTTTTCATATTTGGCATGTTTTTTCCTAGTGGCAATATCTTGACGGTGACCTTTGACCTCACTTGTAATGAATTAAAAAATCAAAACCATTACCACAATAAAAACAAGTGTTTCACAAAGTATACAGGCAGTTACCACATGCCTTTTACATTACAGTTCTAATATCCCACTTCAGAATTTTGCTGCAGTAAGGGGGCATAGTGTTTCATAAACAAATTTTGTTATTTCTCTGTTATACTTTTCCACTTAACTTTGGTGTTTACAAGTCGCATCAATTGATAACATATTTTTCTGAGCTTTCTCCAAGTACCACGATTTCCTTAACTTACAACATGGTGTTTCAGAAAATACACGTCGATGAAGATTAGCTGATTATTGTTATCATCGCCATCATGATCCCGCTGAGAAGTCTTCGATAATCTTATGCGATACGATGTGTAATTAGATGTGTTCGATGCTAGCCATTAACACGGTTCTCATTTGAGGGACCTTCCATTTCCTAGATTTACACGGAGGGAGTCTTGGAACATTGGGACTTCTTCATTTTATAACCTTGGATAGGTTAGCGATACCTTGATAGGATGTAAAAATCGTCATGATTTTTTAAATTGAACACCAATATAATACAAAAAATCTCTCAAGTTAAGTATATATAAATATATTTATGTAAACAGTGGCTTCCATTTTCAGTGATAAGTGATCACCATGCATGTGTGTTCGTTTGTTTTTGGGTTTATCCTCCCGTGAACAGTCATAGTCATACTTAAGTGGTAATAACTTGTAGCAACTGGTGACTATGTCACTGAACAGCATACGGGAGGCCAGTCACATGTCATCCAATTCGGCGATATTAAGTTAAGTATCGTTTGTAAGGTTTGTACAAATATTTAACCTATCTTACGGTAAAAATGTTCACAATTTTCACTAGAAATAATTTAAAATTTTAAATATCTTTGTAAATCAATCTGTCAAAAGGAATTAAATCAATAACACCAAACCTTCTTTTTATGAGTCTAAATATAGATTTAGATGGAGATCGTGCGCAATCTGTAAAGAAAACTATGGTTTACGAGTTATGTCCATCCTAGAAACTGACCAAAACAATGTTACTGTAGAGGTCACAAGGTGCTTGTTTACATCATGTGATTTGTCCTGGTTTTGATTGACCGTTTTTGTTTTTAACCTTATATGTAATGACGTCACACCTTCCTTAATTGATCATTCTGTACGCTTTTTCCTGTATCTAGTCACGAGGCCCGTATGTGGGGAAAAGTAGTTGGGTCATATGATAAATTGATTTCTGACATGTTTTACAATGTACCTGATACCTGTAATCCAGTTATATACTTGTAATTATGTATCTAGTCTGAAACTTAATTATAAAGAGTATCATTTTCTACCATTATTCTGTGTTTATATCTGCACACCTTAGCTGACATACAACCGGACGATCAATCATTTATCCCCATAGCACACCTAAAGCGGAGACGTAGCAGCTGAACCGTGACGAATTATTTGTAATTATACGATTCAAGAATTAGTCATTTTACGTTATGTACCAGTGTGGGAGGAACAGTTTCAGATATCACGACTGCTGACAATAATGCATTACTTAATCGTTGTTAATTTTACATCATAACTCATAATGTTTTATAATATTAATAGCACAATTTGGTATCTACGGTAGCTTGTTTTATCAGGTAAAATATTGAATAGATTTGCTCTAAATTCGTAATAAAAATTGTTAGAGTTTTAGATATGAATAAATTTATATAATATTAGTATGATTTGTGTGATTTTTGTAAACCTGATTTATTTGTATTGTATAAGCATACAGTCGAACCCCGTTATCTCGCACTCCTATAACCCGAAGACCCTGTTTAATTCGAAGTATTCCGTGGGTTTCTGCTAAATTTCACACTAAATATTTGAATTCACTTAAATCGAATACTCGGATAAGTCGAGGTTTTCCCACGGTCCCGTCGACTTCGAGATAATAAGGTTCGAATGTTTACATGTTGTATTTATGTTATTGTAGGTTTCTCTTCCCTGAATGATCAAGACTACTTGTTTTCATATCAAAATTGTAATTTATGGAATATTCCTGGTCTCACACCATATTGTCTTGATGTATCTATGCGTGAGACAAATTCGAGTAAAAACTGAGTGATTAATCGGTGCATCATGTAAATTATGTCACCTCTGTATAATTTCGGTTAGACAATTTTGGCATAAATCTCAGTAACATATATTTGTGGTTCAGTTAACTTTGCGTACTAATTCCCATTATGTATTGTGTTTGTGTATCATGATAATGTATGTACTGCTAGGCCTATGGCCTAAGGTTGATAGAATGACGTGAAGCCCTGACCCAGCTTCTTTCTTAACCAACAAGACCGTGACTGTTACTAGCCCTCATGTCTCTGTGCTTTATTTTATGTACCATGTTCACAGGTCCCTGCAGTTCCGAGAAAGATTAGGCAAATATGGAATCAAAGAGCTGTATACAAGTTTTAGTCTACATTTTTATCGGTTCAATTCAACATTTATATTTAATTGATAACTTATTAGTAAAAAACTATACATATAAAGTCACTTTGTATTATTTTTATTACAAAAGTACGGAGAACCTCATTTGATGTGAAATGGATAAAATTATTTATAAATAAATATTTTAAAGTATGAAAGAAACTATTTTAGTGTTTATTATTTTTTTAACATAAAACTCAACAATAAAATTGTAAATCAAGAGTTCGGACAAAATGTTGATGTTAGAACAGACGATATTGGGACAGACAGAAGGGGAACTCACGACAAGCAATTAACATGTTTCGAGACAAATATGATGATAATATTAATTTATCTATTGAATACAAATAAATATTAGATCATTACACAAGAGCTTGTACTAGTAGAGAAACCAATGGGCGTAATTAACAGTATTACTATATAAGGCATCCATTGGCTGGGTGTCGCACGGACCTTAACTCCTTACAGAAATGAGCTTTGATTTCTAACGGACAATTACAGGAAATGTGAGGCAGGAAAGGTTTCCAGGTTTTCACACGGAGTTTTTTTTTTACGTTATTGTATCTCAATATTCTCTCGACTTCTGTAATAAAATTACCAATAACTCAATAAACTTGGTTCCTAGAAACGCATCATTAATTCTATTAATCCAAAATTCGTTTATTGAATTAATTAGATTAGGTATAAAGTGTTTGCTTTGTACGGGTTTGTATATATAAGGACGGTCCATGTGGCGTGGTGTATACACTGGAATACGATCACGCGGAGGGGGTCACGTGAGAAAAGATTCACGTGGGATGTGTAATTTGGTGGATGTCAAATCTCGCGACATTACTGAAATCTACGTTTAAAGTCTATATCACGGAGATAAATAATTTGAATATGACTTATTGCCACAATAAGTGATGTATTTGCTGATATGGGCCTCTGGGGTTTGTAGATTACACCGATGGACGAATTTAAAAAGCAGAAGCAGATAGACAGAGAAAATCTGTAAACAACGAACTGGGAAATTATTAGATGGGAAAAGAATGGAACTTTGAATGATAAAAGCACCACCGATCACTGAAAAATCTGCAATATATTTACATGAATTTTTGTGGATTGAGGAGACAAGGGAATGGATTGGTGATGTATATAGCAATAAAACGAACAGTCCTACTCTCAAATATCGCAGCTGTGGCCAGCCAAATAAAAGAAAGCCTACGAATGATTGAATTCATGAATATTCAAATTATAATCCCAGACAAGATCGGAGAGCTGTGATAGTTCCTTACTAATGGAGTGTAAAATAAGATTAGCAGATTTGCCTAAATCTAAATCATTTTGATGTATTTTTCGAGTAAAATGTCGAGTATTGCGGTCGAGTTACGGGTTTGACCTGCATTAGTTGTGCCCTTCTCAATGACCTGCTAAAAATCTAACTTTGTGTTTGCTGTGTATCTAGATATGGGAGCATCAATATAGTGGTGTTTCGCAGAAAACAAATTTGAAATTTTGGAAATCTACTAATATTTTTAATTTGAAAGCAAACATTGCTTATTATACAACAACGGAGAAGTAAGCTATATCACCTTTGATGGGCCGGATGAGAGAGAGAGAGAGAGAGAGAGAGAGAGAGAGAGAGAGAGAGAGAGAGAGAGAGAGAGAGAGGTCTTACTAAATCATTGGTACCCAGGAGGAAATCCAAGATGACCTTCATACCTTTCAATATCCGCTCGGGGAATCGAACCCTAAACGTCCAAGTAATAGGCGAACTGCACCAACCGACAACAAAATAAATAATTTTTCATGGAGTGAACCAAACGTTTCGACATAGGTGGTAGACGTGTGTTCCCTGTTATTGGTCAAAGGAAGTTGAAGAAACTGTTGTGTATGTACTGTCTCATTGTGACCTCTTACCTTTCTATGTGATACGGTTTTTTTCCGTTATAATCACTGGCTCGAATAAAAAGCTACACACAATGACATATTCCTTGTTACTCCGGGTAATCGTTGTACGAACTGTTGCGAGGATGTTAACACTTCCATTCAAATAACTATGACAAAGTATTGACAACTATGTGTCGAGTTTTATTAAAAGAAAAATTGACCCCATCATATCATTCACAAGGGCAAATGAAATCAATTAAGTCAAATTATAACTCATACAAAACAACACCTTAAAATTGATATTCGATAGTTAAAACAGGTATGAGTTGTTATAAATAATAATAATTACAGGCCAAACTTATGAAGAAAATCCCGTTGCCTTTCATTTCTACCAGAAAAGGAAATATATAATGTACTGAAACAAAGTATTTTATATCTGTCCAAACACTGCGTGCTATTAGAGCAAAACACGTGATTCTGCCTACGACACGTGAGGAAGACAACATCACATGACCTGGTAAGTTAGAAATAGGTGACTCACTGACAACATCACGTGACCCGGTAAGTTAGAAATATTTGACTCACTGACAACAACACGTTACCCGGTAAGTTAGGAATATGTGACTCACAGACAACAACACGTTACCCGGTAAGTTAGAAATGGGTGACTCAAGACAACAACAGGTTATCCGGTAAGTTAGAAATGGGTGACTCACTGACAACAACACATTACCCGGTAAGTTAGAAATAGGTGACTCACTGACAACAACACGTGACCCGGTTAGTTAGAAATATGTGACTCACTGACAACAACTCGTTACCCGGTAAGTTAAAAATGTGTGACTCACTGACAACAATCCATGACTCGGACAAACGACTCTGTCAACAAAAAAGTGACTCGGACAACAAGACGCGAATTTGACAACAAAAAGTGACTCAGACAATATTATGTTACTCCAACAGTAATTCATGACTCCCACAACAATTATTGACTCGGACAACTACCGATTTGATAACAATTATTGGTTCATAAAACACCAACTGACTCAGACAATGATACATGACTCAGAAAAAACTAAGCATTCATGAAATGTTGAATCAGTCACGTCTTGTTGTCCAAGTCACTTATTATTGTCAACTAAATAAGTGTTGTCCGAGTTACACGTGAGTCGGACCACAACATATGACTCGGTTGTACAAAACGTGACTAAAACAAGGACTTATATAACTTGAACAAAAATTCGGTACTCAAACAACAATCATTACTTGAACAGCCATATGTCACTCGGACAACTGTACGTACAGTATTTAAACATAAGTTATTGACCAGAAAACAAAAAAATGACAACAATTGATATACAAATTACGTTGTATTTATCTTGTCAAAGGGTCGAACAGAAAGAATGTCATTCCTTTCTGAATTATGTTTTTTGTGATGTTTTACTCCACGAAAATAGTACGTGTACAATTAGTTTACGCATGGTGATACGGTTAAAAATAACACAGATATGCGTATGTTTATTATATTTATACTTAATAATAATAATAATTAATACACATTTTGCTGCATCATTTGTATTCATTGTAATACTGATAAATCAAATTTAATTTAAAAATAAATTAAATTAAATTAACTATGGTTTTATTTACACGTTAAACGTTTAACACAATCATCTTGTCCAGTCAAGCATTGGCTTGTTAGATACGGTAAAAACTAACATGACACACTTCATATCTTATAAATACCTCTACAATCTAATGCATTACAATGTACAGTTATCAGTAAGTTATACAATATTTAATCCAATATACATAATTTTATTTGTAACATCCAATGTATATGATGTGATGGTGTCGGGATGTTTATGTACAAGGGTGCCATATACAAGTTCAAGTCATCAGTTTTAATACCTGTATTTACACCTGTTTTCTTACAAATGTTACTTTTAAAATTCGCAAATAGTTTACCTCTACAACATTGTCAACACATCAAACAGGATTATGTGTTAAACTGAGCGTTTTCTTGATTATAAACTGAATATCGAGATGATATTTGTCCAGTAAATATTATGATTAATTGAATAAGTAAAATTTACATTTGTCAATAAATCTACTCTATATTTTGGTTTTGTGTTATCCAAAGTACAATAACATTAAAACAACAACAACAACAAACAAAAATAAGAGAGAACAATTTTCAAATTGAAAAAGATCATTTGAAATTGTAAATATTATATATTTAATACAAAATTCCGCGATTGAAACTGATAGAATTATCGATTAAATATAAGTGGGTTGTTGGACAATATCCGCATAAAATCCAGTTCATAGTTAATCAGAATTAACCCTTTTTATTTATGTATTGTTTTACCAGATATTAGTCATTTGTTATCGGAAGTGACGAGGAGGGCGGGGTAGAAGGGAACTGTGATAGACGTGAAGGAAGGAGAGGGGGAGTTAGAGGTGAGAGAGGAAAAGAGATGGGCGTGAGGAAGGGAGCGAGTGAGGGACGGGGAGGGATTGGTAAGGGGAAGTTAGGGATGAGGGAGGGAGAAAGACAAACTTGAGGGAGGGAGAGGATGAGTAGCGGTTAGAAGGGGACACCACAATTACGTAACACTGTATTGTTAGAGCTATCTTTGTGGTGTTCTCCTCAAAGTAAACAAACATCACAACATTTTAACAATCACTTTTTAGTTTCGAAACTATTCGAAGGGTTTGTTTTGGTTTAATTTGAATATATTCTATTGCTTCTAAAACAAGCAAGAGATTGAACACAACTTATGACAACTTATATATTAAACTTCTCCTTCACAATTCTACAACGTGACAACAATTTATTCTCGTCTAATATTAGATCAACCCGTCCATGCAAAAGCGTATCCAGATATAATGGTTAATACTGACGTTACATAATTAACTATCATTTCTCACGTTAGTAAATAATAAAAAAAAATATTAACTCAGTCATCAGTGAATATCATAATCATAATTTGAGTATTACAACATCAAACGGATAAATGAATAAACGACAACTATAATTCAGTAACGCCTATGACATTGATCTGTAATTATCTCCAGACTTGTATTGTGTGTTGTTCACACTGCGTAATAAACATTGATTTTTCTATTATATTAAATTATATTACATCATATTATATTATATCATGTTATGTTATATTACATTATCTACCTATTTATTTATTTATCTATTTATTTATTTATTTATCAAGTATCAATTTATCTGACAACGATTTAAACATATAAAACTAATGTTTTATTTTATACAAATTACTAAAGTTTTTTTTGCGATAAAACTTCCAATAATAATCACAAATTAGAAGTGTGGTTAAACTGAGTAATTGGTATTCTGTTTTCTTAAATGATATGGTTTTTAAGTTTTACACAGCTTGTATTATATCGTTTTCGTTATCGGAATAACCCGTACCGTCATACTTTTTATTATAATTAGTGTCTAAACTGTTTTTCTATCTCATTAAGACTTTATTCGTGATTATCCGTATTAATTTACTCGTCATTACTTGAATTCTATTAACTCAAATCAGGACTTTTCTTATTTTATTTAATATCTATTTAAATGTAAATAACTTCGTTACACACACAGTATTCGACGAATAGAATGTATCTAATCAGGAAATTAGAGGAAACAAAGTTATTTTCTACATACCCGATAAAACCTATTTACTAATTATTTCTTTGATTTCACAATATATAGATTACAAACTAAAACATATAAGATTTTAAAGAATAGTTCAAGGCATGCATCGATTTATGGTCTGTTCGAAAATATGTTTTAATTAATTTTATAGAACTATGTTGTGGGCAAGTAAATATTTCTTTTGAACAAGTAGGCTAATGTCTGTTAGGGATAACTATAGATTTACACTCGCCGCTTAAATCAATTTCTTTTATAAATCCATATCGATTGATAAGTTATGTAAATAGTTTACTTTCAAAGTAAGTCTGAAAATAAATAATTTCACCTGTAACAATATAGGCAATTGTATGTACCTGTGTTACCTGGGCAGGTAGGCGGTGTGTATCGGCCTATAGAACTACGTTATCAATAGTCTGTCCGCGACGAGAGGCAGTTCCCCCAGACATTCCTCAGGCATGTGTATTGTCTGAGTGACAGCCAGGCCCTACGCGAGGTGATGGCAAGCGAAAAAATCAATCTACGCTATTGCTATCATACGTTGGTTGGTGTTTGACGCTGACGGACTAGGTGACTGGAGTAGCGCCGAGTCTCACAAAACTAGGGATAAAATGTGTGTTTTAATTTGATTGACAGTTCAGATACACATCGAGATTTTATTAACCATAACCAACTTGGATTATATTTGCGAATTTGAAGACGAAAAGTTTATTTTAGTTTCAAGTTGCGCTGTGATCTGAACTCTTGCATACCTGTGAATGGATTGGAATAGGGGAGGGAACTCGGGTTTTACTATCGCCGATGTAAACTATCATCTCTCAGCACGGTGGCACGATAGTATCTCAGTGGAATTTATTAATATATCTGTGTGCTAATATTGAATCAGTGGTTTAATTCCGATCTTGAAACGATAGTTATTCACCGTGAAAATACAGTAGCCTGGTTATAATCAACTGCGGCAGACTTCAAAGTGGAAATTCTCGTTAATTATTCACTACTGCTACCACGCATGCGCCGGGAGTTATTGTAACAGAAAGTGAAAAACATGGCGAAAGGCTGGTGGAGTGGAATATGGGCTCCGATTTTACTGTTTTCTAGCACGTTTACCACTGTTGTAATTTGTGCAAGAGAAGGTAAGCACATTTATTTTCATTCTGTTTAGCCATACTGTTCATTTTGATAGAAATACTTTGCTGTCGCGGAGTTTTATGAAGTTATTTACCAGTGTTGATAAGTGAGCGCACCTGCTGTCCTGCTATCAGAGCAAGCTAACTCGTCCTGTTATTGTCAACTCTAGGGACAATCAGTTCATCCAGATAGCTTTGAGGGATATCTACATTTTACTTTCTATGTCGAATTAGTGACTTTGACTGTCAGCCCTTTTATTGTCATCTCATTTGTAGTGTAACATTACCGTACTAAGATAATGAGTTTAACACTGCATGTAAAAGAATGTCTATATAGAATATCATTGATCTCGATCTTAAAATAGGAAAAAATAGTTTTGGTATTTCAATTATCATCAGTGCCTGTTTAAAATTGTTACGGTTAAAGATTAATATTTGAATAGTTCAAATAATAAAGGTTACGTAATGTTTTCGCCGTTTAAAAATGTTTGTAGAACTCGTGAAACTCCTAACAACTTTTCTCAATGCTGTCCTGAGATCAGAAACACCGGTCTATGTCAAATTTAATCCCTGTTTTGGGATTTAACGGGGTGAGGTGGTCCCTGAAATGTTTTGACAATGTCTGTCAAGTTTTGCTAGTATTTGTTGATGGGATTTCCACAGATTGGAAAGTCTGTTCAGAGGTCTGCTGTGTGGCTCTATTCACTAGATTTTATAATCTCACCAAAAGTTGTCATATTGTTAAGGGTTTATATACCGGTGTAAAAGGTAATGCTGTGCACGAAATTGTATCTTGCAATTACATTTCCATTTGCTAAAGATATTGAAATACATATTTACCCTAGGTATTGAAGTATTCAAATAATATGGAGATGCCAGTTTTATGGTTTTACAGATTTTTAGAATTTTGTTTGAAACACAAAAAAAAAAAAAAAAAATAATAAGGAATTCTGGAACCAAAGGTGTAGTAATATTTGATAAACAATAGCCAAATCATTTGTTCTTTCTAATACTTGTTTTCATTGTTCAAAACTCAACTTTAAAACAACATATTTATTTCCTCAAACCATAAGAAAAAATTGAAAAAGAAACTTTACAGAACTGATTCAGGAAATACACAGACCTTAACATCATGTGTGAAAATATTTTTAAAACTGCTTTACTGTAAACAAAATATGATGTTGTTAAAATTACACAAACTATTTAGGTAAAACAATAATAAAAAAATATGCATAGTCTTCAAACCATAGTTAATTTCAATATTTTTCCCAGTATTTTCAGTGTTTGATAATTTATAGAAATACGTTTAATATTAGAATATCATAATATTATAATGTTAACTAATGGCTTGTTTTTAGTTCCTTAAAATTAGTAATGTCGGGTAAAATAGCACTACCTGTGTTGAGTAACACCTTTACCTGTATAAACAGGTAATCAAGTCCACTTTCATCTATGATGGAAAACATAGGTAACATATCCCTTGAAATTAGCTTCCGTGGATGCAATTCATCATTTTGGATCAAACACTCCTTTTGGTTCAACTTCAATTCAGTTGTATGAAATACAAAGTTGATAGAAACAGTATATAAAACATTGATAAATATATAATTCCATTTAAAAATGTGAAAGGATATGTTGAAGTATTAGATTTTTTTTTAATATTTGAAAAAAAATTACGATTGTAAGAAAAATTATTTTTTGTTCAAATAATGTAATTTTTTAAGCTAACAAAACCATACAGGTGGTAGGAAAATTGTTAACTTTTTCATTGGAGCGTGGGTTCTTTAAATCAAATATGATAAATCACATGTCGCCCTCATCCAAAGAGAGAACACAAAATTAATGATGCAGAGCAGTGTTCTTAAAAATCCATTAAATACCTTTACATAATGACTATCAAAAGCACTTAATCTAAGATTTGTAATAAAAGTCAGAGCAGACTTAAAATGTTCAGCTTGAAAAATTCCTTCACCGTCTCTCATTTGGTATTTCAAAGCTGAATCAAACTTCTCTGAAATGTTTGGTGTTATTTAAGTTTTGTAATATAATTTTTAAAATGTGAATTTGATGACAAAAACAGTAAAATTAAGTTTATTTATAATGATATCTGAAAGTTGTTAAGATATTCATTAATTAGAATTTTGAATAAATGAGAAAAGATAATGATTAAAAAAAACCCCACACGTTTCAGAATATCAAAAATTTTGGTTTTCTTAGTTAGAAAACCTCGGAAGTTATAACGAAATGGAGGAGGGGGAGGTTGTAGAAAATTATACCTTGCATATACTTTATTATATAGAAAATTGGAACAAAAAATTATTTTGATCGCTATCAAGATTGGAACATGTATAGATTTCAAAATTGGCTGTATATATTTAAAATAAATTTGAAGTTGATATGGGAAATATTTGTATATTTAAGATAGTTTATGATAAGGGTTGGTATAGCCTAAGTAGTATAAGTGCTAAAAAATTGGACTGAAGTGCTCGGACAGCTGTATATAAACATTGGCTAGCGTAGGATTGAGTTTCCTCCACACAGGAAGCAGTTTCACACATGCTGGAATGTATTTGGTGTTTCAACTGTCAAACATTTGGTAATGGAAATCAACACATTGGATTAGTGGGGGATATCTTGAATTATATGAAGAATTTGGAATCAAATATGCAGTGGAATCATTTCTTTAATAAATTGTGAATGAAGAAAATCAAAGATCTCTGAAACTGAAATTCTAGTATATGTGCCTGGGGACAAAACAAAGATTGCTTTTTGATGTGTGACAATAACCAAGGATAAACAATGTATAAAGAAAACATTCGACCATTTCTGATGTGTGTTTTCACTGCTACCACACAAAATTCCTAAACACTTCAGAAAATAGGAACCAATTCACGGCCTTGTGTCAAAAGGGATGCAACACAAGAACAGTGTTAATTGCAGTGACCATTCAAAATAAGGAAGTGCCCTCAAGCCTTTTCTCACACTGGACTTGGTGGATTTACTGACGAGTGCCTGGAGATTTGTGTATGTGTTGGATTGTTATCATGGACCACACAAAACAGGTCGGCCTGGGGACTCCTTCTCCTGGACATGGAGGATGACCTAAGTTAATATGCCTCCATGTAATTACTAAATGGAACATTCCTATAAGCCATTAGGCTTCGATTTCAGTGGATATATATCGCTGATGTTGCCCTGGATAACATCCCCCGTGAGATTATTTTGGAAAGTAAACACAATATAAGCAAGTTTTGGATTGTATATGTATGACAGTTAGTATGATATATGTATATATTACATTTGGGAATATCCTTTCGATATCAGTGATAAAGGTTATATGATTGAATTTATTTTTTTATCGTAAAAGTGAAATCTGAAACGAAAAAAATAGCTGTTAAAACAATTTTATTTCTTACGATAGTAAAACACATGCTGGAGAAAACATTTGATTAAATTTTTTGAAAAAAATGTCTGCCTTCTCTTAGGTTCAGTCAAGACATCTTTCTTGTGTGATCCTGCAGTGTTCTAGCCTAGTAATTATTCATTTTCATTTCAGTATTGTTACTCTATTAGTAGTCTATAAACCCATCTCCCAACTTATATTGTGAAATTAAGTATTGTCATTTGTTTATTTTGACCGTATTTCCGGCCGTTTTTTTCCTCCACGTATTCGAGTGCGTGACTACTTGTCTCGTTGCTCGGATTTGCGTGAAGTTGGAATTTGTTTTCTTGCTGCTTTGTCGGCCGTGTTGTACGGCCGTTTTATTTATGCAGTGCAATCTTGCTGCGTACGGTAGGCTTTGTGCTCTCGTTCGTAGTTTTTTGATTGTTCGAGAACTTCGTTTCCGGCCGTGTTTTTACTCCGCGTGTTCGAGTGAGTGGCTACTTGTCTCGTCACTCGGATTTTCGTGAAGTTGAAATTGTTTTCTTGCTGCTTTGTCGGCCGTTTTGTACGACCGTTTTCTTTTTTTGCAGTACAATCTTGCTGCGTACGGTAGGTTTTATGATCTCGTTCGTAGTTTTTTGATTGTTAGAAAACTTTTTATCCTTGTTTTCATTGTTACAATTTTTTATTGTTTCGATGCTGGATAAAGGTGCCGGGTTTACGTCGGGGGTCAGCGCATGGATGTTCCTATTTCTATAGATAATGGGAACCCCATGATACCTGTCCCATTTGCCGACATTACAGCCAGACCTCACTATGTGAACTTTGTTTGCACATGGAGTCTGCTGCTTAGGCTCCCATGCCTTTCCAGCTTACTTTCCGCCGGAAGAGGGATTCGTCCTCTTCTTCCGGTAAGGGAAGTAAGCTTTTTAAGACCTCCCTCCTGAAGTTCTGAACCAGAGCGTTCCTGCTGGGGGTGCTCTCGTTCCACCGAGCTCCGCCCTTCAGCAGGGGGTGGCTCCCCCTGTCCAGGTGCGTCCTGGAGTAGGGGGGGGGGCAGCCCGACCCTGACTCGGCGCAGTCAAGGGTCGAATTGGCCGGTAGCTCTCGATAGGCGGCGGTGTTACCGTCGGAAAGGGACTTCCGGTCGAGGTCTCTGATTCCTTCATGGACCTCGGCACGCCAGGTGGCGTCGTTGGTGGGGGCCGCTTTGACTCCGGAACTGTGCCTTCGGGTATAGGTTCAGGGGCCACAGACTTTTTGTCAGGATTGTCTGTGGCTACGGGGATTAGTGACACTTGAGTTCACTAATCCTGGTGTCAGCGCGGGGTCTGTTTTCCCACCCTCACAGGCTTCTGGCTCTGGGACTTCCGTCCCAATCCAGATTTCCCAGTGCAGGGTTTCCCAGGGGGTTTTCCTCCAAGGGTTTGGGGCTTCAGGCCAGGAGTCCGGTTTCCGGTCTCCCTTTCCCCCGGGCTCAGGGAGTAGGGGTGCCTGCGGGCACTTATTCCTGGGTCGCCCAGGCCAACCTGCGGATGGTTTTGGGTACCAACAGTTACTCAGCAGTTACGGGCTTAGCCTGTACATGTCTGGGTTTCCACCTGGTGGGAGTGGCGGTTCATCCTGGTCCTTTGGACAGGATGTCCAGCCCCAGACTCAGGCAGGCCATCTTGGCCAGTTCTGGGGTCACTCCCGGCCCGCTGGACCGTTCCCATTCCCTCAGGGGTTTGGGTTTTTACCCCATGGGTCTTCACTCGTGGAACCCATAGGGGTTGGTCTCTCCTCTAGGAGATGTTATAGCAGTGCGGAATCCCCCCAATGTTCTGCTACTTCGGGGGCCTTGTTGGCCGGTCCTATAAAGGTTTGCCAGACCTTAAGGACTTCCGCCTCCAGCGCGGACCCGTCGGTCTCCTGTTCCCAGGGGTCGGCTTCGGGTCTCCGACCCAAGCCTACAGCTACAGCTGTTGGTCGCGCTGCGTCCAAATGCCATAAAGAGGAGTTCCCCTCTGCGGAGATGGCTCCTCTGGCGGCCCCTGTTCCTCCCAAGGGGACTTCGGTCTCTATTGAGGAGGAGATGGACATCGAGGGTGCGGGCTCGGCAGAGGAAGACGATGTCATTCATCTTTCTCCTGGGCCAAGAGGGTTCACAAGGGGAAGATGGCCCTGAGACTGCTGAAGCTGAGGCTCAGCATGTGCTTTCTGGGATGCGGGTCCTCCGGGCCAACATCTCCCGGATTCTCAGGGCGGAGGTTTGCCCACCGCCTCAGCATCGTCGGCGCCTGAATCCACCATCCTTCTGGGTTCCCTGGTGGCTCCTCGGGCTTCCGTTCGCTCAGATCGGTCTCTGCCAGAAGGCAATATCATGTCTTCGGTTCTGGCCACGGCCCGGGCTCCGGTTTTAGAGAAGGACTCCTTCTCTACCCGTGCTCTCGGGTTTGTCGGTCTGCAGCTCGGTGTTGGTGAATTGTCGGAGGCTTCAGCTTCCGACTATGCCACACATGATGGGCAGCTGGCCTCTCAACCAGCACAGCTGGAGTTGAGACAGCTGGCTGCCTGGCCCGGCAAATCAGTGGACCAGGTGGTGCTCGATCCCAAAGAGCACCACAGGATGGAGAGAATGTTGCACCTCTCCATCCAAGTTCTGTCATACATAGACTTCCTGACAGTTTGTCTATACAGGGTATCCGATTTGCCTGAGTGTCGGTTATCCGAGACAGAACGGCC